>NW_008246112.1:325435-413132 GCF_000281045.1 Saprolegnia diclina VS20 | reverse complement strand
GGGAGGACATGAGCGGGTTGCCGTAGTGGGACAAGTGCAGCAGCTCGGCTTGGTTGCTTGTTATGGGCCGCGGAGATGATCTGTCGTAACATTGTTACGATGTTGTTGTAACACTATTGTCGCGACCGCTGTCGCGACCGCTGTCGCCACTGTCGCGACCACTGTCACGACGTTGTTACGACACTGTTACGACGTTGTTACGACACTGTTACGACGTTGTCGCGACGTTGTTGTGACGTTGTCGCGACGTTGTTGTGACGTTGTCGCGACGTTGTTGTGACGTTGTCGCGATGTTGTTGGAACATTTTTGTCGCGACATTGTCGTGATGAAGATTGGCGGCGTTACCAAGCACATGAACGAAGGCATGAAAATGACATCAAAGTACTTCTGATGGGTGACCCCGGTGAGGCCAAGAGGAAGCTCCTCCAGCTCATTACGACCGTGAGCCCGAGAGACATCCACGCGACGGGCAAGGGCAGTTGTGGCGTCGGTCTCACGGCTGCGGTCGTGCGCGAACAGATCACCAAGGAGATGAAGGCGGCGCGCTAGTGCTGGCCGACATGGGCATTTGCAGCATCGACGAGTTTTACGAGATCACACGCTGCCCCAAGAAAACCCGAGGTTAATCCTAGTGGCTGCTGCTTGTTGCAGCAAGCTTTATGAGAGAAGCACCAGCAACACAGTCGAGACAACAGGTAACACCGCCAATGTACTCATCAGCCTCCTAACCGATTGCACGAATATAGGTTCCAAGTCGTCGCCGTTGTCAGAGCACACTGCAATGGCCTCGATGACATGCGGGAGAAGAAGCACGCGCGTGTGACGTCCGGCCGGCGGATTCCGTCAGCTGGTCGTTGTCGGTCATCGTGGCGTGTTGGCGGCTTGACATGCAGCTGGAGGTGTCAAGCGAACGAGGTTGATCTTGACAACCTCGTTCGCGACTCGGGCATCTTTTGCCCGCGTGGCTCTCGACAGCGCATGACCACTGTCGGGCCATGGACGATATTGCGTCTTAACAATTGTCAATAAAAAGAGGGTGTATCACGCCATACAAAAATCGGCGAATCCTGCGGCTGAGGATCCAGTTGTTTGCCCAATCCACTTGCGGTCAAGTGGCTTTTTACAGCGCCGAGCGATACCTCAGCTTGTCAACGTCACACACAGTGACCACGCAACGGTGCTGGCCTTGAGCAAAGCGCGCTGGGAGCCAACACGCATCCAGAGCTCTGTAGCCTGACATCCTGACATGCTTTAGATCGCTGGATGGTCGTGTTGTCGGCCTCGATGGCTTGGATGGTCGGTCGCTCTGACGCCGTGGAAGCGCCTTCATTGGCGTGTGCACGGCAACGGCAAAGTCGAGCAGTTGCGAGAATGGTTCAAACTGTCTGTAAAATAGTAATTTTTGCGTTGTAACTGGAAATAATGGTCCTAGACTACACTAATGTTGCTCCTATACGACTGCAGTCGCGCCGTCGTCACCGTCACGAAAGTGGCGCTAGTCATACAGCTTTGATGAGCGTGCTACGGCAGAGGCCGTCGGATACCTGCAAGTAGTACTGGAGCTGGTGCTTCATTCGCACCAGATCTTGCTGAGGAATCTAGACGCCAATATTCATCGTCGCGTCTCAGTAGACAGCACTTCTTACGTGCGAGATCGAGTCGTGGGGCGGTGTCGGTGGCGTCGTCATCGGGTCGTGTCGCGGCGTCTCGGGCTTGGCCGGCTCGGGTTGCTACATGCCACAATAAGTACATGCAAGCTAGATATGTGTACAAGTACCTTGGCGGGTACGTGGGTGATTGGCACCACGGGCGGCTGGTCGGCTTGGGTCTGAAGCTGCGACCACGCCATGAGCTGTCGCTCAAACGTTCTACAGGCGAAGACGTGCGTGTGTCACATGCTAGATTATGCCAGGGACGTACGAGGGCGGAGGAATCTGCTTTTGAGCTCCGCTTTGCTTGCGTCCTTGGCCAATGGCCTTGGTCGTGGACGAGGATGACGTTGCGTGGCCTTCGATCGCGTCCACCGATAGCCGTTCAAAGATGGGTCGACCGCCCTTGGGCACAAACACCACCTGCATCAAATCGTCAGCAGAGCGTCGCAGTAGGAGGGCATCGAACCCGCAGTTCTTGGATGTAGTCGTCGTCAATGCAATGCACATTGATGGCCACTCGGTCCGTGCGGCTGAGTTCCATGTGAAAGAGGTGAATGCCACAGCGCTTGCAAAAGACGTGCTGCGACGCGAACGTCGGCGTCTCGTGGTGCGTGTAGATGGACACGAACGAGTTGGCGTCCTCGGTGCTTTGGCTCGTCATCTGGAGGTGCGTCATCGGCACGATCTACACGCATCGTCAGTACGTAGGCGCCATCGACATGGCGCGTACGAGGACGGGAATACGGCCCTTCTTGGACGGAAACGTGTTGCTATCGTCAAAGGCGCAAATGTTGCGCGGCGCAAGCACGATGAACCTATGGCGCCATGGGCATGAGCGCGGATGGCAAATATGCTAGCGTACGTCATGGCGCCGCAGCCGCAGCTGCCCTTGTGGCCGATCATATCGCTCGTGTCCATGTACTTTTGCCTACGCGCGCATGAGCGGCGGCGACGCAGCGTCGGCGTACCGGTAGTAGTCGTCCATGGTCATGGCCTTGGGGCGCAGGACGCGATGCACCTAGCATCAACCTGAGCTGCCGGTGCCATGTCGGCGGCGACGTACGACGTAGATGGTGAGGCCGACCGCCAGCGTTGAGAGTGCGCCGACGAGCCGCTCGACCGCGGGTAGTCCGGAGCCCATGCTTCTTGCTTTGGCTGTCGGTTGTCAAGTGGGCTACGAGCACCCAACGTTCCTTCGGCCCTCGAACGGCCAGCCTGTCGATCTCTCCAACATATAATACGCTCCGGCAAAATATGCAATTGTAGAGGTTGAAAGACCAACATTCTACATTGAAAACAAGAATGCAAGTCGTTTGTGTCAGGATCGACTGGCGAGGATATCTCGACGCAACTCTCTTGGACCACTGGCGAAGGAGAAGGGGCAACTCCCGCAGCTGCACGCGTCTCACCTCGACGGTCGACCAAGCAACTGCATTGAGGTCCTCAGTGATGGACTGGCCGACCCAGCATGAAGCAACGCCGCACGCGTCAAGACGGACGCAGGGACGCTGGTCGGTGTGGGTTTAGACTTGACGTTCGAGGCAGCGTTTCCATGCACGTCCAAACCGACTGCAAGGCGGGTTGAGTGTTTCTAGTCACGTACGGCGGCTCGACCAACAATAAGATTGAAACGCTGTGATGGTTGTGTCGCGCTGGCTACTGCCGTCCCATGGCAGTCTGAGAGTCTCTGGCCCATGATGATCGCCCGCGTCGACTTGACGACTTGACGTCCAAGGTAACCCGGTAGCGAGCATGGTCGCCTCGATTTAAGAACAGTGACACGGACGAAACAGTACTCGCTGCAAACTCCACACCACAGCACTTGGCGACCAACTCCACACCACAGCACTTGGCGACCTGCGACGATGACCGTCATTGCACATTTCGATCAGCTTTGGAATCTGCCCTGTACCAAGAAGACGGAGGCAGTGGAGCGAGTCGAACGGCTTGGTTCTCGAATGGACTACCCGTAGTTCGATGCCGAAAGCTGAAATGCCATGTGCCTTCACAGCACGCTGGTGCGACGGCCGTCAGCAGCGCCGACAAGGACACGACGTACAGAAGGCTGTCGTGTCTGTGCTGCAAAGTGATCCAGCTTTGTACAATTGACGTCCCCGCTCTTTTGACGCTACCATACGATGCACGCCACGTCATGGAGGCGGCTCGATCAAGTCGCAGCACCAAGTGGGGCCAGGTGGAGACGCGGAAGCTCTTGGAATCAGCTCATCATTGCAGTGTTCATGAACACGCTGGCTTGAAACTGCGCTGCCCACATACACACGCATGATAGGAAGCGATCCCGTACCACCGCCCCGCCTCGCGCCGCATCAAGTTTGAGTCTAAATACCATCACTCGTTGGGTGGCGCCGCCGAGCAATAGATACTCCATCGTCAAACGAAAACGCCATGTCAACGTCGCCGACGGCGTCGGATCGGTCCAGGTTCTTTAGCACGCTGAGACTCCCGATGTAGCAATACCCGTAGAATTGGCGTCGATGATACAATGCACAAGACGACCCATCTCTCCAGTAAAAACTGGTCGTCTCCTTCGGTTCATTCTCGCCGCGTTGCCGTTGTTCGAAGCGCTGGCGTCGTTCTCTGGCGGCGATCTTGGATCTGGTCCGATCATCACTCTGCCTTCAACGAACGCGCTTGAAATTCAGTTGGCAACCAGTTGGCGACTGCTTACCACCCACTTGAGGTGCCTTCGCTTTCTGCTTGCTTGTTGTCCATCTGGGCACGTTGATCCTCGAACGATGATGGGCCGTGCGGTACCCCTGGCGTCAGTGCAGTGGAGCGGTGAAGCGGAGAAAAACTGGGGTCGCATTCGCGCCGAATTAAAATATCCTATCGACTATCGGGTGGGTATAACTTAGATGGACTCGATCGGGTCGAGTCGTTGAGTATCAAGCGACGGGTAGGTTCCAAACTTCCGATGGCTGGAGTCGCAGAGTTGCAGGTGGTTGGTCAATTCGGTGCTGCCGTGAAACGACCGGGCGCGGGGCCTGCTAGCGCTGGCCGTCGCCGTCGCGTTGGTGCTCGAAGTCGTCGACGCAGCCCTCTTCGACTGAAGGCGGTTGACGACGTAGCTGTAGCTGCGGCACCACCACGTGCCGGTCTTATATTTCACGCAGCCGAGCGCGGTTTTGCGCGTCTTGACCATCGCATGCATGTGCACGTGGTCGATCGAGTTGAACGGTGGGCTGTGGAATGCGAGGTGCAAGTCGGCGTCGCGGCCGCGGTAGTAGCCGAGCTGCGCCAAGACGTGTCTCGCCACGTCCTTCATACGCGCGAGGAGCGCCAAGTGCGCGGACGTCAAGTGGTTGATGTTGCGCAAGTGGTGCTTGGGCACCACGAGAATGTGCGACGCGCTCGCCGGGTGGAGCGGTCGAAAGACCGAAATGTGCTCTTCGTCGTAGAGCACTTCGTCGCTGCAGGCGGCGACGATGTGGCAAAACTTGCAGCACAGGATATCGCGGTTGGTCGACGTGTACGCGACGCCCTTCTTGACGTAGTCGCCGCCGAGCTCCTTGGCGTTGACGACGATGACGCGCGACGACGCGGCGGCCGGCGGCTCGAGGAGCACGACCGAGTCGGACCCGCGCAGCATGATGGCAATTGGCGACTCGCGCTCGGCGTCACACGGAACCAGCTGCTGCACCGTAATACGCCCTGGACTATTCAAGACGCCTCGTGATTGGCTGCCTATCCGTGGCACTGGCTTCTTGAGACGAGTGCGGGCCCGCCTCAGACGTGGCGGCGTGGCTACTCGGACGCAACTGCGCCGAGCCGCTTGGGTGCCCTCCTCTCGACCTTGCTTCCTGCGCATGATGCTAGTAATCGCCGAGAGATGGTCGATGGACAGCCACTGCAGCATTCTGCACGTGTCGTTTGGTCGGCGAGGATGGATCTTGGGCCGCGAACGGCCAAGCGGTTTCGAAGGGTAGCGTTGGAAGAGAACGAACGAGTGTCGTGGCCCTTTTATACCTTGCTACACGTCGAGTGCGACACCCTTGTCCCCTTGTCAAACACTCGCATCTTATTCGTGGACACTTGAATGGGACCGTGCGCGTCTGTCGCCTCCTGCTGGAGCGTCCTGCTGGTAGACCTGATACAAGCGCGGAGCAAGGCATGAGTGGACGTGGCGAGCGCTGTGAGCGCGGCCACGTCGGTGAGAAATCCCCGTTGCGTGAAAAGGGCATTTCACACGCGACCCGCGGATCGGCCGCATACTGAACCCAAGTGCCTATGATGGCACTCACGGTGATTTTCACCTGCACGAACACGATCTTTGGATCTTTTTTACCAATCAAGTGTGCACATCGGCCCACTCTGCAGCGACCGTCCGCGTGCAAGATGCAGGGACGTCGTTGAGATTAGAATCACTCCTGGCCATAAACGGCCTACTCTACCGTGGTGGCCCTCATGACGCCAGCATCGTCGAGCCGCAGCAGGAAACAAGCTCATAAGGACGACACTTTTACTTGTACTTGGACGGGTGCTACTAAACACATTGGCGCCTTTCGAGCGCAACATGTCTCGGTGGCGACAGGTTCGATGATCCTCTCTCGATAGCTGCCATGTAGCCGTCGTCGGGTCCATGCCTGGCTCAGCAGCAGACTACCGCAGCTGGGTCAGACGGACGTTGAAGTGACCAAGGTGTGGACCCAACAACGCTTGCGCTACGCCCATTAGCGCACCGTCGTCGTCCGATGGCCACTACATTCTTGCAACCGTTTTCGCGACAAGCCAAGCAACGTTGGTCGTCCAATGCCCATTCGCATCGCTTGACCGTGGACAGGCCACATTTATGAGTGCGTCATGGCCTTTGCTTGTACGGGTCGTTCATTCAGTGCCTCTCAAATGGACTTGAACCTTTCTACTTGGTGCGAAAGCTTGGCGGTGATCCGGCCCAGATCCAACGTTGACCTATCATTCCGTTTCGAAACGACGTGGACGAGACACTGTCGAATGATGCTGCCGCTGCTGCTCATCGTGGCCCTGCGCGCGCTGGGTGCGATGGCCTTTCTGAATCTCACGGGCGTCGGCAGCCTCAGCACGACGCTCGCAACGCACGACCCACTCTTCCTCCTCGCTTACGCATCGGTGCGTCTTATCGTTAGCGCCGTTCTGAGCACGACCAAGATTCGAATAACACACTGTAGTGGGATACCAGTGCCAGGGCCCAGCTCGAGGCGTTTGCCGCGACGGCCCACGTGCTTCCCGCCATTTCGTTTGGCGTCATCGATGTCGCCGTCGACAAAGCGGCGCTGCACGTAACAGGGTACCCGACGCTCGTCCTCTACAACGGGAGCGCCCCGCCGACCGAGTACTTTGGGGATGTGTCGTCGATCGCGATGCAACATTGGCTACTGCACGACGCACCTCTGCAGCTCGTGCGCACCCAAGACGAGTGGACAAAGCTGCAGCGAAATCCCTCCACGCTGCTGCTGGCGATCACAGCGTGTGAGGACGATCCTCCGCGCGTCTTTATCGAGACCTTGGCAAACGGCGTGGATGGCAGCTTTGCGCTCACGTGCAACGCATCGCTGGTGGCGGATGTGATTCCGCAGCCGGGGTCCCTCCCGGCACTCTGGCGGCTCGATGCCACGGCCATTGTGCCGGCCACCCCCTTCCTCGGACCCTGGTCGATCCCAGACGTCCTCGCCTTCTACTCGGGGGCCACCTCGCCGTGGCTTCTGTCGTACAACCCGGCGGACGCATTGCCGGTTGGTGCGCTGGCGTACGTGCTGATCTTTACCGACAAAGACGCCTCGTGGCACAGTGCGTTGATGCTGCAGCTGCACCTCGTCGCGTCGCGCCAGCAGCGGATCTGTTACCTTGTCGTGACGGATCAGAGTCTCGCGTTGGCCGGATACTTTGGCGTCTCTGCTCGCCCCGGTCTCGTGTGGTACATCGATGCGAGTACGTTTCGCAGCCTCGATCGCCAAGGTGCCGCGCTGGCTGCGCAACTGGAGCAAGAACCGACGGCCTTTCGCGACAGAGTGCTTCGGTTCCAGCAAAAGAACCTGCCATCGGCGCTTGCCCACCAGAAAGGTGCACGCTTATCTATTGGATTTGGCCTATGGAAGGATGCGTTGTAGCTGCCGTGGCGCCACCTGCACCCGTCGTACGCCGCCGCCTCGTCGCCCGGCGCGAGATTGATAGTGCGGCGATGCTCTCCACGATGCTCTCCACACTAGAGTGTGTCGTTGTTGTTTTTTATTCGCCCCGGTGCCCGTCGTGTCACCGAGTATTGCAGTGGTATACAGATCGCTTTGCGTTCTACTCGGATAACGGTGTCGCTAGGCTTGACGACGTCGGTCGTGACACGCATGACGTGGCAGGCCCTGCGCTCGCCACCTGGAACGTGGACCATATGGAGGCCCCCAACGTGCGGGATCTGCTTGGCGACAAGGCTCACTTGCCACTCGTCCAACGCTTCTGCAAGGACGCGCCACCCGTTGCGTCGGCGCCGATGACGTCGTATGACGACTTCGTGCATTTTATTACAAGCACAGTATAGACATCCAGTTGGATTGTCAAGTTCATTTGTAGTTGTGCTTTTGCCCATCACCAAAAGGGGACGTAGGGGACGTACCAGCACTGAACCGCTTGCTTTTTGGGATCGACCGCGACAAAGCACGCATTGAATGGCGACAGTTTTTGGAAGAGCGACCCGCCCTTGCGAGTGCTCTTGTCCGTGAAGAGGTAGACATGTGAGTAGACGTGCACGTCGCCCTGCGGCCCCTTGCGCACCGCAGCGAGCGCCTTGTAAATGGCTTTCGTAATGTCGAGGTACGGCTGAATCGTCTCGTCTGATTGGCACATGGCGCCACCGATGACGAGACGCTTGAAAATCTAGTGCCGGTCAGCGCTCCTAGTGTTGCCAGCCAAACGCAAACCTGGAAGATGAGTTCGCGCTGCTCGGCCGCCGTAAACAAGTGCGCGTGCTCCGAGTCGCCGTTGGCCATCATTTCGCGGACGCCGTCACTCACAGTGCAGTGCTCGTACACCTCGTCATAGCACTTGCGCAGGTAGCCGCCGCTGGACACCAGGTCTACGCATCGCGCCTCGTGAAGTCCACGTCAATATACCCGTTCGCACCAGGTTCGTTCGCAAGCTTATCGAAAAAGGCCATGCTCGTGACGGTCGTAGCGAGTCGCTCGAACAAGAGACCGTCCAAGGTCGTGGGTGTCGAGGCGGGCAGCTACGGCGACGGGGTTTGTGACACAACGAAGGACAACGAACGCCTGCATACAGAGAGATGGTCGCGTACAACTTGACTTTCGAAGAAGCAGCGGAGGAACGCCGCGTCGTCTCTTGGGTCAAAGGGACAGCTGGGCCGGAAGCGCCCGACGCAGCCGTGTTCATCCAAGTTCCTACGTGCGAACGCTCGCCGGTTCGTTGCTGTATGTCTCGTACCATTGCATGAGCTTGGCCTTGACGTCGGTAGATGTCCATTGCGGCAGCGCGGTCGGCAGCGCCTCAAAGGCGTAGACCGCATCGTCCGTCGGCTCCATACTCAGATCTTAATCCACGGAATGTGCCTGTCCAAGATACGCACGGAAAATACTGTGACGTTGAAATCGTGTTAATTATGGGGATATCGTCACGGCGGCATCCGTGTAGCGACTGCACACCGACACAAACTGATCTTGCTCCCAGTAGATGCACATCAAATGGTTAATGCGACAATAGCTCTGTAGTACCGGGGTCCCTTGTCCTCCATTCTGGTATACCCTGTCTACCAAATGAACAATATTTGATACATTATTGTCTTTGACAGGCGTCGAGATGGCGAGTTAGCACTTGGTCACGAAGCGGCGCGGGCCGCGACGACCGCCGTTTTCGGACTCGAGAGGCATGCGACCATTGCGTGGAGACCGCGGTCTTTCGCGAGATCTAAGGCTGCCGGCACGTTGCAGTGAGGCACGCGCTGCTGGCAGAGGTAGCCAACTACGTCGGTATGCCCATGGGCGACGGCGTCCAGCAGGGCGTTGGCCGTGCAGCCTTCTCGCCGGTACGTGTGCAAAAAGACGACGACATCGAGGAATCCGTGGCGGCACGCGAGGTCCATGGCATCGGTGGTGCACCCTTCATCCCGATGCGAATGGAGAAAGCGAACGACGTCGAGGTGCCCGTTGGATGCGGCGTCGTCCATGGCGTCCGTCGTGCAACCCTCGCTGCGCATCTCGTGCAAGAAGGCGACGACCGGGAGGTACCCGCGGCGCGCCGCGTCGTTCATCGCGTCAACCGAGCAGCCTTCGTCGCGGTGCTCGTGTAAAAAGGCGACCACCGACAAGTGGCCACCACCGGCGGCGAAGTCCATCGTGCGGTGCGAAAAGCCAACAGCGTCATGCTCGTGCAGAAGCTGCAATAAGCGCAGCTGGCCATGCCACGCCACGTGGTCAATGGCCTCAGCGCTGCAGCTACACGCCGTTATAACCCTCTGCAATACACAAAGACGACGACGTACCCTTCGTGGCGGTGTCTCAACAAGTACGCTGCCATCTCCAAATGACCGTCGCGCAGCGCTGTATTCAGCGCAAATCTTGTGCAGCCTTCGGTGCGATGAATATGCAGAAACTCGACGACGTCCAAGAAGCCGGCTTGCGCCGCCGCGTCCATCGCCGACGTCGTGCAGCAGCAGCCGAGGTCGTGGAGCACGCGGACAACGTCAAGGTGGCCAAACGACGCCGCGAGGTCCATCGCATCCGAGTTGAAGAGATGGGGCACGCAGCGAAAGAGGCGGGCGACGATCTCTGGCTTCTTGCGCGCAATTGCCATGTGCAGCGCGCTCTTGGCCCCGTCTTTGGCGTAAAACCCGCGGTAGTAGCGCGCGTGAAAGTACGGCAAGAGGTCTTCAAAGACTCCGCCTTGGTACTGCAATATGAGCGGAAGGAGGTCCTGTGACGAGCACACGACGTGCGCCGCCATGACGCAAAGAAGAATGGCGACGGCAGACGCGCGCCACCTAATTATAGGCAACGTACGCCAGCTATTTCTGCATTTTGCCGCTAGACAGGCCAAGACGCGCTGTCGTATTTGATGGCCTCCGGATGCAGACCTATTTCTTTGTGTGGTGTCCACCTCGGAGAGCTAGGGTCGACGTTGCCTCATAGCATCTTCAGATCGACGAGGGTCGGATGGAAACAGGGAAATGTGCGCGGACGCCCCAAGCAGCACAGACTTGCGTCTAGAGTGTGCATATTCTGGCAGATTTCTGGCAGATGACAGTACATTATAAGCTCGGCGACAAAGGAACGTTTGTCGATTGGACAGGGCATCGACCCACGACCCATCAAACAGTAGACTGGCGCACAGTATACGAGCATGCGATTGAAGATTGAGAAATGACAAAAGCACCGAGGTTGAAGGAGGTATCATACGTGCTCATCGAGCTCTACCTCGCCGCAAGCATCGGCAAATAGCATAAGATCTGTGTTCCGAATAGGCATTGAATGTGATTGGTCCCATAAAAATCGAAGCGCCAATCAGGCGTCTCGCTTGATCGAAGGCACTCGACACGGCCATGGTACTGCATGACGGATATGCCAAAGCGTACATATCCATGCTAGCATCTGGTGTCGATGTCCTACTTGCTCTTGGCGCAAGTGTGGCTCGTCAACACGGAGACTAGGAGAGTTCTACAGCGCGCTTTCCTTCCGCTGACGTATGGCGAGTCGTATTGAGTGTTGCGTCCTTCCGGAATCGAGCCATCACCAGCGACGCCAATCTGCTTCCTACTTCAAGTGCCACGAGCACCCATGAAGCACCACCTCAATCAACGCAGTGGGTCGTTGCACGCCTGAAAATAGCGCCCTTCCGGATACGTCAACCGGCTGCGGTTGCACGGACGCCTTTCTGGCCAGCTCCAGTTTCAGCTTGGCACCGAGAAACCGATCGCCCGTGGTGGCGGCGATGAAGAAGGTGAACGAGAAGCGGGCTGTCAACTTGCCCAAGATACCGAGCCACTACGACGGCGCGCCATCCGAGCCGCCGCCCGTGAACGCGTCGCCGCGCCGCGGCAAGGGCGTCAAGCCGATCGAGATGGACATGGGCACGATGCCGATGCTCACGTCCGTGAGCCCGACGACGCCGACTTCGGGTGGCCGCCCGCCCAGCATCCGCACACGGAAGCTCGAAGAGCAGACCGGGCCGCCCAGCGACAGTGCGTTTGGGGCTGTGCCGCCCGCGAACGCGGCGTATGACGTCGACCTCTCGGCGCTCGACTTGGAGATCGAAAAGCTCAAGCAGATTGCCGCCAACGCCGAGAGCCATGTCGACATGATCTACAGCAACGACGCCAAGCGCAAGGGGTACTACAAGCAGATCAGGTACGTCGCCCACGTCACCTCTCTCCACACGCGCCAAACACCCGACTCTAGCGGAGAAATGGGCTACATGGAGCAGGAAATCTCGCTGCAAAAGCGAGAAATGTACTGCCACGCATCTCGAAATATTATCAAATCTCATATCGCGACATGCGTAGCTCGCTTCAAGTCGACAAGCTCGAGAATGAGAAAAAGCACCTCGAGATCATCGCCGCGACCAAGGAGCTGCAGGTTGTCGCCCTCGAGAAGGAGCGCGGACAGCTCCAAGATGCACTGCGGAATCAAGGCGAAGCTAATGCGCGTGACATGGCAATGCGGGAGGTGGCCTTGCACAAGGTCGAGGCCCAGCTGCGCGAGTGCCAAAAAAGTGCGAGTTGATATTTCGATACGTGGCCCGACAGAATTGCTGCCTAGTGCTCGGCGACACGGAAGACAGTTTGATTTCAGCCCGCGTCCTGAACGACGAGATTGCCACGAGCCTCAAGAAGCGCACGTCCGACTTGGAGCACACGCGCAGCGCGCTTGAAGTGGCGCAAAAGACGTGCGAGCTGCACAACGCGACTCTGGCCGCGCAAGCCAAGCGGTTCGAGTCGCTCGACGCGGCGCTCTTGCTTGCGCAAAGCAACATGCAGTACCACACGCCTCCTCCGATGCCTTGTGTGTTGATTGGCTCGTAGACAACTCGAGTCGCGGACGGCCGAGCAGAAAGCCATGATCAAGCAGTACAAAGACGATGTTCTGGGTCATATCGGAACGCAAGACAAGCTCCGCGCAGAGCTCAAGAATGCGACGGACGCGCGGCAGCAGCTCACCAACCAAGTCAAAGTGCTTGAAAAGTCGATCGCGACCTACAAGCGCCAGCAAGTCAAGCTCGAAGCGGCCAAGACAGCGCAGGACGCGCAGCTCGCGGCCGCGCGCACCAAATGCAAGGTAATCACAGTGGTGGAAACCTCATTTCCAATACTAGTGGTATAGATGCACAAGGAGACAGTCGATAGTCAAGTCAAGCTACTGCGACGTCAAGAAGACGCGCTTGTGGCTCAAACACTATCGCACGTGGCCGACACGGCAACCATTGACGCGCAGGAAGCCCACATTGCGTCGCTCGAGGCGACGTGTGCCAGCCAAGCGGCCGAACTGAGCGTATTTGAGAGCCAAATGCGCGCCGGCGAAGTCCAGCACATGAAGAATCGGTACATTCCCGCACCTTTTCGCTTGATATCCGTTAACAACGTTCACTTTAGATCGCTCATTGAGCTGCTGCAGACCAAAGTTCAAGGACTCACGGACGTCATTGGACGGCAGGACAAGGAGATTCTCGTCAGCCGCGACCGCGTCCTTGTCCAAGACGCACTCCTCGCCACCAAGGACACGGAGCTCGTGACGCTCAAGGTGACGTGTGACACGCATGCGCGGGACCTCGCGGCGCAGATCGAGGCCAATCGCAGTGCGACGGCGGTAGGATTTGGATCGTATGGCTTGTGTTCAACAATGGCGGTAGGTACACGCAGGCGTCGTGGCCGGCATGCGCGCGGGCAGCGACGAGATGGCGGCGCGCTTTGATGCGCTTCAGATGGACTTTGAGGCCAAAGTGCTGGAGAGTGAAGACCGGCTACGCAAGACGCGCGATCTCGAAGCCCAAGTGCGCGCGGCCGAGGCGCTCGCGTCGGCAACGTCGGACCAGCTCAAGGCGCGCGAGGCCGAGTTTGCGGCCAACCGCGCGCAGCTGGAGCTCCAGGCCACACAAGCTCAAGACGCGTTTGCCGCGCAACTGCAAGTCGCCAACTCCGATGCGGCGGCCCGGATCGCGGCTGTCGACAGCGAGAAGGCCCAAGTCGAAGCCGCGCTCCGAAACGCCGAGTCGGCGCTCCGCCACGTCGAGGAAGCCAACGCCGAAATGAAGTCTGCGTACGAGCAGACCGTGCGAGCGCGCGCCGAGACGATCGAGCAGGATGAAGAGCGCATCCACTTGCTCGAAATTCAAATCAAAATGAACGCCGAGCAAGCCATCAAGCGTCGCCAGGTCCTCCAAGACGAGTTGGACCGCGCCCACAACGAGTACCGCGAGGTGCGCATAACGTCATATGTGGAGAAGTGTCGAAAAAGAGCGGGTAGAAATTGCGTACGACCGAGCGGTCATATGCCCTCGACGTCGAGCGGCTCGACGCGGCCCGGATCGCGGTATGCCACCAGGCCAAGATAGTGTCAGTGCTGACTTTGTGTAGGAGCGCTCGGCGAGTGCGGCGGCCGCCGCCACGATGGAGGCAAGCTTGCGCAGCGATGTTGCAGTTCTCACGCAGCAGTTGGCAACCGAGCGCCAAGCGGCCGCCGACTCGAGTGCATCCCTACTCGCCCAGCTCGCGTCCAAGCACGACGAATGCGAGAGAGCTATCGCTTCCGCCACTGCGCTCGCCACCAAGCTCGAAGCCGACACAACAAGCTTTTCAAGTCAAATTTCCATGCTCAAAGAAGAGGCGGCTGGCCATCAGCGGGCCACGCAAGAGGCACTCGCCACGCTGCAAGCGACCATCGCCAAGGACGAAGCCGCGCTCGCCGAGTGCCACAGCAACTACCGAACCGAAATCGAAGGGCTGCAGGCTTCGCACGATGATATCCTCGCCAAGCGCCAAAAGGCTTCTGTCGCGGCGCTCAACGCGTGCGAAGCTGACTGGCGCCGGCGCTACACGACGCTCGTGGCCGAGACCAACGACCGGTATGCCGTCGCGACGGCGGCGCACGCCGAGGCTTTGGCCGCGCTCGAGGCCAAGAGCGCAGAGATCCTCAAAACGATGAAAGAGACCTACGAAGGTCAGGCCACGTCCTTGCGCGACGGCCAGCGCCATCTCGTCATGCAGCACGAAGACGAGATTGGCCACTGCCACGAGATGTACATGGCGCAGCTCACACATTGGCACGCGACGTACCAAGGCGAGCTTGCGCACTGGCATGCCACGTACCAAGGCAAGCTCGACGCCAAGCAAGAAACATACGAGACAGACTTGGCAGAGTGCCATGCGAGTTACAAGGAGCAGCTCGACGCCGCGGCAGACGATGCCGAAGCAACGCTGGATGCAACGATCGCTGCGTCCGCGACGACACTGGCGACGACGATCCAAGCCCATAGCCGGGCAATGGCAGAAACCACCGCGTCCTACGACGCCGAGTTGGCATCGGTCAAGGCAGAGAAAGAGGCGCTCGAGGCGACCTTTGCGACGACGACGGCAACCTTGCAAGAGCAGTTGGCAACGACCACGGCCACGGCGGAGGCCACGCTCGCGGCCACGATCGCTGCTGCGGATGCGACGCTCGCAACGACGACAGCTGTCGCGGCCGAGACGCTGGGTACGGCCATGACCACGGCAGAGAAGCAGCTCGCATCGACGACGTCAATGTACGAAGACAAGCTAGCGGCGACCATCACGGCCGCGGAGGACAAGCTCGCCGCGACAACCGCCGCCGCCGACGCCAAGCACAACGCGGCGGTCGAGTTGCATGCGGCACAGAGCGCGGCGGCGAGCGCGCGTCTCGCCGAGACTACTGCAAAGTACGAAGCCGATTTGGCGCACTGGCACGCCACGTACCAAGGCCAGCTGGCGACGGCCAAGGCGACGCACGAGCGAGAATACGCGGCGTGCGTCGACGACTACTCGGGCCGCTTGAGCGCTAGTACAGCTGCGTACGAAGCCCAGCTGAGTGAAACGCACGCCTCGTACGCCGAGCAAATGGCCGAGGCTAGCGCTGAGCACAAACACAAGCTGGCGACGACCGAGGCGGCTCTAAAGGCCCAGATTGACGCTACCGAGGTGGCTCTCAAGGACAAACTCGGGTCCAGCGAAGCGAGCTACAAGGCGGCGATCGACGCCACCGAGTGCGCGCTCAAAGCCAAGCTCGCGTCCACCGAGGCGTTTTACCAAGACAAGCTCCTCCGCACCGAGACGAGCCTCAAGGACAAGCTCGACGCGACGGAAGCCTCGTACAAGGCCAAGCTCGAGGCGGCCGAGACCAACGGCAAGGAGCGCTTGATGGCCGCCGAAGCGACAGCCGCCGCCGAGCTCGCAACCTCGATTGCGTCGTACCAAAGCCAGTTGAGTGCGGCAAAAGCCGTGTACGACAAGAACATGAGCGACACGCTGACGTCGTCGGCAGCTACGCTCGAGGCCGCGACTGCCAAGAGCGCCGTGCAGATCGCAGCGCTCGAAGAGTGCTTGGCGTCGACCATTGCGTCCTACAAGGAGCAACTCGCGACGCTCAAAGCCGAGACGGCCGATGCGCTGCGGCTGAGCCACTTGACGCATGACGAGCAGCTCACGAGCTGCAAGCGCGAGTACGAGGCGACGCTAAAGCAGCGCCAGGATGCATACGAAGAAACGCTGGCGCACTGCACGGCTGAGTATGAGGACGGCATGGCGGCGCGGAAGGCTCAGTACGAAGAGGTCTTGGCCAAGCGCAAGGAAGTCTACGACGAGACCCTAGCCGCGCGCAAGCACGAGTACGAGACAACGCTCATGAGCCGCCAGTTTGAGTACGAGTCGACGCTCGGCAGCCGTCAGTTTGAGTACGACTCGACGCTCGCGAATCGACAGGCCGAGTACGAAGCGACGCTCTCTCGGCGCAAGCAAGAGCACGACGATGCGATCGCGGCCACGGTTGCGTCCTACGACACGCAGGTGCATGGGTACGAAGGCCAAGTGGGCGAGATGAAGGCACGGTACGAAGCCCAGCTATGCGAGACGATTGCGCGCTACGAGATGCAACTCACCGAGTACGGTGGCCGGTGCGCGAGCCAGCTCGCGTCGTCGTCGTCGGTGTACGAGACGCAGCTCACCAAGTGCAAAGTCGGGTACGAGATCCAGCTGCAGAGCGCGCTCGCCAACTACGAAGCGTCATTGGCCGAGACAAATGCCAAGTACGAAGCGACGCTCGCAACGACAACGACGTTGCTTGAAACGCAGCTCAATGAGACCCGGTCAGACCTCGAAACGCGCCTCACTGAAGCTGAGACCATGCTACGCGAGTCCACGGCCACGTACGAAGGGCAGCTCGAAGAGATGGAGTCCGATTATGAAACCCAGCTGCGGCTCATGGAAGCCGACTACGAGTCGCGGCTCAGCGACATGGGCACCGAGCACAGCGCAACGCTGAGCGACATCACGGCCAAGTACGAAGCCCGATTGAGCGACAACACGTCGGCCTATGAGACGCAACTCCAAGACACCATTGCGAAGCTCGAAGCGAGTATTGCCGAGACTGCAGCGGCCCACGATGCGCAGCTGACCGAGTCGGCCGCTGCATACGAAGCCCAACTGGCCGACTCAATCGCGAGCTACGACGCGCAGATCGCAGCCAACCAAACCGCCTACGACGCCGAGCTCACCGCGGCCAAGACGGCCACGATCGATGTCAAAAAGGCGTTGGAAGCCGAAATCGCCGATGCCAAGGCGGTCCACGACGCGCAACTGAGCCACACTATCGCGAATTACGAAGCGCAGCTCGGCGACACGACGGTGCGATATGAAAACCAGTTTGCAGACGCGCGCAGTCGGTACGAGACGCAGTTTCACGACACAATTACGCGGTACGAGAAGCAGCTGGACGACACGATCGGGCGCTACGAGAAGCAGCTCACCGAGACCATCGGGCGCTACGAGACGATGCTCAGCGAGGCCAAGCACGCGCACGAGTCGGAGCAGACCAGCACGACGAGCTCGTATGAGACGCAACTGAGCGACACAAAGGCGTCGTACGAAGCCACGTTGCACGCGTCGACGACCGAGTACGAAGCAACGCTGCACGCGACAACGACCAAGTACGAGACAATGTTGGCCGAGACGATCGAAAGCTACGAAGCAAAGCTCCGCGACACGATCAGCGGCTATGAAGCCAAGCTGCACGAGACGCTCGAGGCGCACGAGAGCAATCTCAGTAGCACCGTCAGCCAGCACGAGACGGTACTGAGCGACACAAAGGTAGCCGCGGGCACGCTTTTGCGCGAGACGACAGAGAGTTACGAGACCAAGCTCGCGTCGTCGAGTGCCAACTACGAAGCCACGTTGAGCGCAACGATCGAGAACTACGAGACGACGCTGGCGAGCGCTAAAGCGACACACGAAGCCACACTTCTCGATAAGACGCTGAGCTACGAGACCACGCTGCGAGAGACCACCGACCGGCTCGAGACGGCTTTGCGGGAGACCAAAGATACGCTGGAAGCCGAGCTTGCCGAGACCAAGACGGCGCTCGAAACACAGCTCGCGACCACGATCGGGAAATACGAAGAGGCACTCGCAACGACAAAGGAGTCTCTCACGACGCAGCTACAGGACACGACTGCACAGCACGAAGCAACGTTCACCGAGACCACATCGCAGCTACAGACCGAACTTGATGAAACCCGAGCCCGGTTGGAAGCGGAGGTCGGTGCGGCCAAGGACGCGCACCGCGCAGAAGTAGCGACCCTCACGTCGGCGTATGAGACCAAGCTCCGCGAGACGGCCGAGGTTCTCGAAGCGCGTCTTCACGCCACCACGATCGACTTCAACAATGAACGAGTCGAGGCCAAGCGGAGCTGCGACGCGCAGGTGACCGAGGTGACGGCGCGCTACGAAGTCCAGCTGCGTGACGCTACGTACCGCTACGAGGCGCGGATGGCCGATGCAGTCGTGCAGCACCAAGCCGCCACGGACGCCAAGGTCGCCGCGCACACGGCCGAGGTCGAGGGGTTAAAGGCCGAGCTGTTGGCGACAACTGAGCGGCTCGAGGTGCGGCTGCGGGACGTTACCATCGGCTACGAGACGCTTTTGAGCGATACGAAGGCCGAGTACGAAGCTCGGATCGCTGCGCTTGTGGCCTCGAGCGCTGCTGAGCTTTTAGAGACAAGAACGGCGCTCGAAGCGCAGCTGTTCGACACGAAGACATCGCTCGAGACGCAGCTGGTCGACTCTACCACGTCGCTCGAACGGCAGTTGCAGCGGACAACTGAGCACTACGAGACGCTCCTCGCCGACACAACGAGTCGGTACGAAGAGGAAATCGCAACGAGCACGCGCAACTACGAGACGCAGCTCACGGACACAATGACGCAATACTCGACCGAGCTCGCCGAGGCGGCGCGCGTACACGCGGCGGAGCTCGCCGAGACCAAGACATCGCTCGAGACGCAGCTGTGCGATGCGTTGACCATAGCCGACGCCGAGCGGACGGCGAACAAGAGCGCCCATGAGAGCGAAATGGCGTCGACCACGAGTCGCTACGAAGCGCAGCTCTCGGCGCTTCAATCATTGACGGACACCACGCTGCGCGAGACGACCGCTACGTACGAGACCACGTTGGCGGCCCAAACCCGTCAGTACGAAGCAACGCTGGAAGACACAACTACGCGCTACGAGGCGACGTTGCGCAACGCCGCTGCGGCCCACGATGCTGCGCTGGCGAGCGCCACGACGCACTACGAAGGTCTTTTGCACGACAAGACGACGTCGTATGAGGCCGAGCTCAGCAGCACCAAGAGCAGCTACGAGAGCACGCTGCGGTCGACGACCACGCGGTACGAGTCGCAGCTGAGCGAGACCACTATGCGCTACGAGACGCAGCTCCGTGAGACGACGACGCACTACGAGACGCACCTCAGTGACACGACGACACGGTATGAAACGCAGCTGCGCGAGACCAAGCGCGCGTACGAAGCCCAGCTCACCGACACGACGTCTCGCTGCGAGACCGAGACGCGCGGGACCAAATCGAGCTATGAAACGCAGCTCCGGGAGCATACGCTCAAGTACGAGACCGAGCTCATTGACGTCAGAAGTGCGTACGAAGCGCAATTGAGCGCGCTG
Organism: Saprolegnia diclina VS20; assembly: GCF_000281045.1. Lineage (NCBI taxonomy): Eukaryota > Oomycota > Saprolegniomycetes > Saprolegniales > Saprolegniaceae > Saprolegnia > Saprolegnia diclina. The sequence goes on along the minus strand of NW_008246112.1, from coordinate 393,310 downwards.
AAAACAGCTTACGAGACGCAGTTGAGTGACCTCAAGTCCAACGCGGCGCTGACGCTTTCCGAGACGAATGCGTCGGCGCAGGCCACGCTGAGCAGCTGCACGTCCAGCTACGAGACGCAGCTCAGCGAGTCCAAGGCGTCGTACGAAGCGCAACTCGCAGAGTCCAAAGCCTCGTACGAGAACCAGATACGATCCAACCAGGCCTTTTACGACGCTCAGTACGCGGCAAGTCTCGAGGCATACCACGCCGACATTGACCGAACCAACGCCGCGTGCGAGGCGTCGCTGGACGCGATGAAAGACGCGAATGCGAGCCTCGTCTCGCGTCTGGAAAAGCAAATCGCCGACCTTGAGACAGCCCATGACGCGGCGACGACCGCGGCCAAAGATGCCCACGCCGCTGCGATCGCCGAGTTGCATCAGCAGCTCGACTTGGCGCAGCAAGACCATGCTAAGGCCCTGACAGCAGCGACGGCCGTCCTTGAAGCCCAGGTTGCCGCCTTCACGGCGGCACATGAGAAGGAGCGATGTACGTGGCAAGAAGCCCGCGCCCGCGACGCTGAGGCGGCCACCGAAGCGTACAACACGATCGCAATGACATCGGAAGCCCTCGAGACCCGTGCGTTGCTCGCATATCGGCTAGCTTGTACTCAATCATCACTAGAGCTGTTGGCAACTGTGGAGGGCTGGGACGCGACGCAGGATGCGCTGCGATCGCTCCGACAAGTGCACGAGAAGGCCGTCAAATCGCACAAGCAAGAGGCCACCGAGCAAGATGAGTTGCGCGTGACGCTCTTCCGAGGTGCGAAGCGCCATGTTTGGGCGCCAATTCATGTGGTTGTAGAGCTGGCGGGGATGGGCCAAGACCTCACGGCAGCGCTCACTGGCAATTTTGTGCTCAAGCGCATGAAGGAGGCGTGGACCCCCCTACTCAGTGAGCAGTACCACCCCAACTTGGGCACCGAGTGCGAAGCAATGGCGACGCTTGACGATCTCCAAGCGTTTGTGGCCGCGATCCTCGACCTTGCGACCGAGAGGCAGCGCTTTGCCAAGGTATCGGGCCGCCTCATGAGCATGGAGGCCCTCGACGTCGTCGTTCGCGATAATGACAAGCTCTGGAGCAGTCTCGGAGCTGCCAAAGACCGTGTTGATACGATGGACAATGTGATTCGGGTCGTGCTGGAGCACGACCAACTGCTCAATGCGTACCCGAGCGTGCTCACCGATGTCAGTGGTACACCGAGCACAGCGCATGTCCTCTCGGTGCTCAATACGTACCAAACGATCCGCGTCGAAGCGGGTCGTATTCTTCAAGCCTCGTACGCTAATTTGTGCCGTCCTTGGGATGGTGGGCTCATGATTTGTCTGATTTTAGGGGGCATTTGAACGAGCCCGAGATCCTATCTGCGCTCCGCGAGTGGCAGTCGTGCCGAACCCATGTCGCGCAAGGTACTACGTAACGCATCTAATAGATGTCGTCCGTGCTTCGTCTTACGCGTCCGTGTTGTGTAGCACTCGGGTGTGGGCGACTAACGTGCACGGAGGCAGAGATGGTGGCGTTCATTGAAGAATTTGTGGGCCTGCAATCCCAACTCAAGTCACGACTTCAGCTCCCAAAGGTACTTTTGATTTTGACTTTATATTGTGATGATTTGCCTAGATTGGCGCCGTGCAGATTTACCACTACATTGACGAGTACCAGAGCCATTTGACCCAAGCCGGCATTGCACTCGCCAAAGAGAACGTCGATACTGCGACACTTCTCGATCTCGTGGACGAATACGAAAAGCTCCGAGTTCAAGTTGCCGCTACCGTCAACACGGAGAAGGCGCTCACGAACGCCAAGTCGATCCTGGGGCTCGTCCAGGACTTTCACAAGGTACGCGTCACGGTGACGCACACGCTCGCGCCGAAAGCGGCCGACACACTCATCTCGGCCGACGGCATCATCAAGGTCGGACATGATCACGTCATTTTGGAGATGTCATCGTGCGTAGGTCGTCGAAGAGAGCCGCAAACTGCGCGTCGACATTGCAGCGATTTGGGCCACGGACGTTGCTGATGTGGCCGACGTGCACATCACGTCAGCGCTCCAAGAAGCCTACAACTTTCGCAACCAAGTGTCCACGATCCTCCACGTGCCGCGGGACACGCTCAACCATGCGCAGATCATGCGCCTCGTCCAAGAGTACACGCAGCTCAAGCTCGACGTTGCGACCCAATTGCGCATGACCGAGGCGGTCTTGCACGCCAAGGACATTCTCCACGTGGTTGAAACCCACCAAACGCTCCGCGCCGACGTACCGTGATCTGTGTGCATGTTGCTTGTGAAACTCATGCGACACGTAGGTCACAAAACTGTGGAGCTCGAGCGAGACAACGCTGTGGAGCACGCCCAAGGAGATTCTCGGTTACATTGGCGACTACCGGGACCTCCGCGCACGCGCCGCGACCGCCTTGGGGCGCGACGGGCTCTGCACGGCAGACGAAATCGTCGGAGTACTCGCGTCGTTTGTCGAGCTCGGCGCCAAGCACCGCGACATGGCGCGGCAGAAAATGAACACGGACGCCAACAACAATGCTCTGCAAGGCTCGATGGAGCTCATGCAGAAAGCCCTTCAAGACTACGAGGTAATGCTATACCAAAAACGATACCGCTTGAGAATGGACATGAATGGTCCATGATAGACGCGGCTTTCCGGGCTCGGTGTCAAGTACGCGTGTCCGTTCCAGGCCACGCCCGAGAGCACCGCGACGTTCTTTGCAGCCCTCGATCGCAAGCTTCAGGAAGGCCGGGACATGGACGTGGCGTTCTACCGCCGAAAACAAGCCCACGAACAAGACCTCGCGCACCACGTCGCCGCCATGGAAGCTGTGCAGCGAGAAGCCGCCGCGACGCTCGATGCGACGCTTCGCGACTGGGCGGCGGTAAAATCTTAGTCGTTATCATCGTGACAGATACTAAGTTCTGATTGCTAGAAACTGGAAAAGGCCGAGAAGGCGCGCGTCACGGACGTGGCCGCAGTGCAGCAGACGAGCCGTGACGCGCTTGAGACAACCAAGACCGACTGCGCGGCCCAGATTGCACGCATGACGGCCGAGACCCGAAGTCAGTTGGCACAACTCGAAGCCGAAGTCACGTCACTGCGTAATGCGAAACTCAAGGAGCAGGCCGAGTACGATGCGACCATGACGTATCTTCAATCGGCACTCAACGTACGTTGCCAATGCATTGTGGACAGATTGTCATGTGCATTGTAGACACATGCGGCGGGCGACAATACCAAAGACCCGCAGGACAAGGCCGCCTTCTTTGCGCGGTTTGTCGACCGCGACCGCATGCTCATGGAGCTCGTGTACACATCGATTCGCAGCGTGACGCAGCTGTTGACGCCGCCGAAAACGTACGGAGCGGATCTGTCATGCCACGTTACGGAGCGTAACCGACGTAGGAGCACCTTTGTACTGCCAACAGAGCTTTCGCAAGCGATCCTCGGGTGCATCAAGGAGCTCAAGCGCATGAAGGAGTTTGTCTTGGGCTCGTTTGACGCGCTCCAGCGGGACCTCGCGCCGTTCTTGCCCTTTGATGTACGCACCTCGTCCTCTTGCGCTGGGTTTGAAGCGGGCCCGGATAGGTGCAATGGTACACGGTCGAATGGACGCCCGGGACCGACATTGTACCGTGGTACATTGACAGCTTGGAGAAGACGAACGCGGTCGCGCGCCTCCAGTTCCACCTCTTCCTCGCCAAGGCCAACACGATCCTCAACGTCGCGATGAGCACGCAGCGCGAGCGCACCCTCGATGTGCTTCAGTTCCTTCGGCGGTCGGTCGCGCAGGATCCGGCGTCCGCCGAGAAGGACGCGCGGGTGTTGCAGCTGCGACTCGCCGACGCGATCGCAGAGAAGGAGACGACCGCGATGGAGGTCGCACTCAAAGACAGCTTCTTCAAGGAGCTCGTGTCCCAGCACGAGGCTATTTCCAACGAAATGCAAGCCAAGCTCGAGGCGTACCATGGCCTCCTCATGCACCAGGCCTCCGCCAACCAGAGCATGCTCGTGCCCGCGACCGCCGCGCCGCTCAAGACGGACACCAAGCTCGAGCGCGCCATGCCGGGCTTCCGCCCCATCCCGCGCCCAAAATGGCAGGAAGAGGACGCGACGACGATCACCACGTCCAATGGCAAGACACTCAAGGAGCGATTTGTGAGCGACTTGGCGACCGAGACGGGCCAGAACGCCACACAGAGCATGGCGGCGCTGCGCAAGACGGGCAGCCTCGCGTTCGCCCCGACGATGAAGCTCGAGCGTCGACCAACACAGCCGTATGCGCCGGTGGCGGCCAAGACGCCGCCGCCGTCGAGCACGACCATGAGTTCTGCGGCGCTGTTGTACCAAGGCGTCAAGAACGTTGGCGGCGCGTCGGTCTCGGTCGCCATCGGCTACACGCCGACCAAGCTCGGGCTCCTTGTCGACGTCTTCAACATTGACACCGAGACCCTCCAAGCCATTCAAGTGTCGAGCGCATCGCCGCTGTTGCAGCGCTTTGAGAAGCCGCTCGTACGACGAGATTCATCTTTGGTGCAATGTGCTCATACCATGTCATAGGTCGAGCTGTCGAGCGTGGAACGGACGCAGCTCGTGGAGCTCATCCTCGCGCGCTTGACGCGCCATTCTTCGAGTTCGGGCGGTCAATTTGACATTGACGATCAGCTCTAGTCGCCTAGTGTATATGTTTGTAGAGATATATTTTGTCTGTTTTTGTATTTCAAATCGGTCGCATGACAATGTGTGCACGTAAAATGACGCCGTCAGCCTGTTTTCAAAATCGGCATATGCCGAAACTAGACCATACGACACGAGCACACAAGTGCACGATACCCAGGGCAGTGGCACTCACAAAGGTCTTGCGTGCACTGCAGTGGACTTGCAGTCAAGACCCGCGGATGGGTGTTGCATCGTGCTGCGAGCTTGCGTTCCGTTATCGGTGCATGCCACATTTGCTACGCCTTATTTTCGGCATCCAACCCAGAGTGTCGAGACCCAAGATGCTGGCAACTCGTCGCGTCTACCGGGGGGCCCATGCGGGCCGCCGATACATCCACGTCGTCGGTCGCCTCACCGAGGTACGCTTCCTCGCTTGCATCTCGCCGACGTCTCATGGGCGCAGGTCCCGGCAGGCGCGCTGCCCGGCGTCGGCGTCGGCGCCGAGATCCACCACACGTTCCACGCCCATGACGTGCAGGCCTTTGCGACCTTGACGGGCGATACGAACCCGCTCCATCTCGACGCTTCCTTCTGCGCCACGACACCCTTTGGCAAGCCGGTCGTCCATGGCATCCTCGTCTCGAGCCTCTTTCCATCGGTCTTTGGCGCGACCATGCCGGGCTCCGTGTACGTGAGCCAAAGCCTCCGCTTCCACAAGCCCATCTTCGTGGATGACCCGCTCACGATCCGCATCGAGGTAACGCAGGTGAAGGCGCGCATGCGCCTCGTGGTGTGCGCGACGCAGTGCATCAACAAGGAAGGCGAGATCGCGATTTCGGGCGAGGCCAAAGTCCTTATCGCCAAGCCTGTGGAAGCATAATACTGCACGTAGAAAAAGCATTGGCACTCGTTCTACATTTAATAGGTGTCAAGGGTCCTGCTTAGTGCGACTCCTTCTTCGGGGCTTCGCGCCAGATGGTCTTGACCGACTCCGTGATGCCGACGCCGTTGACGTTGACGACCATGAGGCCGAGGAAGAAGGCCGCCGAGCCCGCGAGCGCCGAGAGGCGGAACGGGAGCTGGTGCACCTTGGGGATGTAGTCCGAGAGGACCGCGTTCATGCTGACGTGCGCGTGGATCGGGATCAAGACGCCGAGCGCATAGTCCACCGGCGTGTTGAGCGCCGACGGGCTGAGGGCCAAGGCAAAGGGGATCAAGGCAAGGATACCCGCGCCCGCAACCTTGCCAGCCTTGATCATGGCCGTCGAGTTATCAGCTAGGATGGCCCTCATTAGCCCACGGTCCTCCTCGACCTCGTCCACGTACCATAGACGACCGCCGAGACGCCATGGTTCTGGTGGTTCTCGGTGAACTTGATAGGGTTGCCTGGAATCGTCGTCATGAGCCTCATGTACCGAAGGGAGGGGCATGCATACCCTTGCGGAAGCCGCGGGTCTGCATCACGACGCGGCGCGGGGTAGCGGTCAGGCGGGACATCATCATGATCCTTCGTCGGCTTCCAAGTCAGAAATAAATGGAAGGCAAGCGAACGAATTAGCGGTTGGAATTCCCCTACGTTCGTTTTCAGACTTTACCGGGTAGGGGGGACCCAAAACGGTACTATACAATAATCAAGAGATTATGACCGGTCACCTCTGGGGGGCCCAGGAAGCCCCTACGTGGCACGCCCAGGTCGCATATTCTATGGCTAGACACACCCAAATACAAAGGCGCGACGACCTCCCGACATCGTCGTACGCGAGGCTGTCGGATGATACAAGCCAAACAGGGCAGGAACGCCCCAGCAACGTCATGTACAGCTTACTCTCTCTAGGCAACGTTAGTTCTCTAAGCGCACCTCTCCGCCGAATGTGATGCTCCGTTGGCAAGCATGGCTCAATATGGAACTGTGTAAACGTTGGGTGTGTGAAGAAGAGCAGACAAGGCGCCAGCGAGGCTCATCGCATCATTGAGGTATGCGGCACCACCCCTACAAGCATGCCAGTGCATACAACGATCGTGTCCTAGGTTCTTGCGATCGCGTCCTCCGATATGAGCCTAATCGAACCGTTGCAGCCGTTGACCTCAAGTTCAAGGTGAAATATGTTGGGTGTTTCTAGTCAATCGATTTAGCTCCCAAGTCAGCACCCCAGCCCCTGCACCGACGCGCGACGTCGCCGGCTACTTGCTCGCCTCGCAGCCAACACGACCATTGCTGGGTGCATCACAGTGTATAGAATGGGCCGGTCCTAGCCAGGTGTGAATAATTATGTACCCTGGTCCCAGCGCCGTCAGCTAATAAGCGCCATCGGTCGCCTTCTGTAACGCCATCCCTTAAACCTTATCGGCGATTATACGCCTCATAGCTCCAGCAATAAGTTATCGCTGGAGCTAAGCTCAATGCCACGAGTGATTAGTCTCAGCTTGTTGCAGGTGCTTCGTTCCCCATCTCGCTGTTGCGCCCTTCGTGCGCCACTGTGCCGTACGCTGAAGTGAATCGAGCAGGCTTTGCCCTCGGTCCGACGAAACGTTGACGCTCGACTCACCGATCCTGCTGCCCGTGAGCTCTATTGGGTCGCAATGAGCAGCCATGGCTGGATAAATTACAGCTTAGCTGGGCGCAGGGTATGTATCGTGCTGGCCATGACGCTCAGGCTCAACATGCAGATCGCCATTCAGGTCTTCAAGCCACTCATGCAAATGTCAAAAACTACAGAGTTAGCTTTATTCTGCTACGCTAGCGCTTAAAGTTCGTCGTGGTCCTTGCCGTGGGCTTCGCCGCCGAGGCTGAACTTCTTGGCGTTCTTCTTGAGGAAGTCCGTGAAGCCCTCGACCTCGCGCGCGCCTTCGTACGTGACCGGGTTGGCCTTGTCGTTGGCAGGGAAGAAGATGATCGTGGGGAAGCCCTTGACGTCGACCTTGGGGTGGTCAATCTCGTTCTCCGTCGCGTCCATCTTGGCAATCATGATGCTGTCGACCTCCGAGAAGGCTTCGGCGAGCTCGTCGTACTTGGGCGCGAGCGTCTTGCAGTGGCCGCACCACGGCGCGTAGAACTCGAGGAGGACATCCTTGTCCGAGTCCATGACGCGGGTCTCAAACTCCTTGCCCGAGATGACCTTGACGGCCTCCTCGCTGTCATCAAACGGCTCAGCCGACTTAAGCGTCGGCTTGAGGTCGCCAGCGAGGTACTTGGCCTCGAAGTCCTTGAGGTCCGCGCTCGTGAGCTTCTCCGTCAACTCGGCCGCCTTGGTCGGGAACGGGAACTTCTTCATGCCAGCGCCCATGTTGACGAGGATCAAAGACGGGAGGTCGGCTTCCTTGAGGCCAAAGTACTCGACGATGCGCGACTCCGAGAGCGGGATGACGACGTGCAAGATCTTGCCCTTCGTGTCGGCAGCGGCTTCCGTGACCGACTCGAGGACCGTCTCGTGGTAGTCCTTCGACTCATCCGAGAAGACGAGGAGGTGGACATCGACGTCACCGCCGAAGATCTGCGAGGCCTTGTCCTGCGTGAACGTCATGACGAGGGGCTTGTGGTGCTCCTTGATGAAGGCCGAGATCTCGGCCTTCTCAAAGGCGCCGCTGAAGACGGCCTTCTTGTCGTCGAACTTCTTGAGGAGGACGATCGAGCCCTCCTTCAGGTCGGCATGGACCGACGCATCGGTGGTGGCGACGATGACGGCAATGTCTTCGGCGTCGGCGACCTTCTCGAGGAGGTCCTTCTGCTCGCCCGTGGCGGCGTCAATGTGGGCAATGACAACGACATCGTTGGCAGCCGTGAGCTTCTCGAGGTCCGCCGCCGAGTCAATGACCTTGACGGCCGGGCCCGACTTCTTGATGACCCACTTCTCAATGTCGTCGGCCGTGCGGCCGCTGTCGTAGGCCTTGACCGAGCTGGCATCGAGGTCGCCCTTGAAGAACTTGAGCGTCGGGAAGCCCTGCACGCCATACTTCTCCGACCACTTGGTGTGAGCGGTGGCGTCCATCTTGGCAAGGCGGAGCGGCGGGTCGTTCTCCTTGAGGGCCTTGGCGGCCTTGGCGAACTCGGGCGCGAGCGACTTGCAGTGGCCGCACCACGGCGCGTAGAACTCGACGAGGAGCGCGTCGTTGCCGGCGATGGCCTCCTCAAAGTTGTCGTCCGTGAGCACGAGGACGTCGTCCTCTTCTTCGATGGCGCCGCGGACAGCGGCGACGCCAAGGAGGAGCATGGTCGAGACAGTGCCGAAGAAGCGCATCTTGATGGCGGTCGGCAAATGCAGAAATGAGCAATTGTCGATGCGATATCCTGGGATCGCACGTTTATGCTAAAGGAGGTATGCCACCCACGCATTTTGAAATCCGCATATGCAACAACGTGTGGATTGGAGCCGATTTCAGAGCTTACGCACGCATTTATGCATCAAAAGGTGCGTTGCATAGAATTCCACAGTGCAGCCGACACGTGGACGACCACGTGGCAATCCCATACTCAGGCGCAGTCGAAGCCGCAGCGAATCTCATAAGCGCTCGTGCTGCGATGCCATTGGTGCATCGACATTTCAGTTTTGACCAATGGCCTGCCGTCATGTGGCAGGATCGGGCTTCCATGCATAGCGCGATCATTCAATTCCGCACGAGCGCACAAGTTGTGCAGTTCGACTGGGAGCGTCGTCACGCGCAGCCTTGGTGCAAGCACAAGCATCAGCAGCAGCACTGTCGCGCGAGGCCAGAGGCGCGTCACAGGTGCCATCGTCGGCCGCCGCTTGGCAGCGTCCATGTATACCAAGCGCACTACAACCCATCGCATCCGAGAATGATCGCGACACCGCGTGTAGACACATGCACGAGGTCTCACAGGCCGAGCAGCGGCAGCGCGCAGTGGCGTGCGCTCGACGATTTGGCTTGCCACGACGTACCTGTGCGTCATATCGAGAGGCGTAGCAGCATGGACGAGCCACAGCGAGGTACGCACGCTTGCTCGAAGGATACAGCGCGTAGCTGCACCAAGGTCACAGCAGTGACCCGCTTACCCACACGCCCGATGGATAACGCTGGGAGTTGGACATGTCTGCCTCGTAGCGTCTCCTGGCGCTGCATCTGGCCTCCATGTAGGGCAGCGGTGGGTCTGCCGACCATGGCGGCCACGGGCACGACATATACCAGTCGCGCGCCAGTTGCCATCTGCGGCGACGGCAAGGCCGCGGCGCCGACGACGCGCCGGGTGGCACACGCATTACAAAAAAAAATCCCGTTGTGAGCAGCTTGTCAACCGGACGTTCTGTCCGGATAATGTCGACAGAGAGCGTTGTCTAATTGTTTCACCTCGCAATTACTAATTGCTCTATACCGGACGCGTCATAATAATATTCTGCAATTTTAATACACTATTTCCTTGTCAATGATACTTGTTCAAATCGTGTATCCTTGGAGCCGGACCCCGCCTGTCCGCTGCTGTGCTCTGCGCGCCGGCGCTTGTGCAAGCATGCGATGGCCGAGTAGCTTTGTTGCCTTCACGTTCATGCATTGCGCAGCGCCTGCTATTGGCAGCAGCACTGCGGTGACGGAAGCTACGAAGGCACCGGTACCATCTCGCTTTGGCAGCAAGATGGGTCTATTAAGGCAAGCGAGCGAGGCCAGCGTTAGAAGCTAGGGCGTGTCCATGGACGACGCACCACTGCACGGATGGTGCACGATCCCACGTGTGGTAGGAAGGAGCGCGCGATGTCCAGCTTGCTTGAAGAGGCCGACGCACACTATTTGCGTTGTTGTAGGGATGTGATGGAAATACGCGATGCGAAGAATAAAAAGCCGAATTTAAAACCCCCGGGTGCGCTGGAGGAACAATAAGAAAGAGGCCCGATGACATCCAAGGACGTGGCCGAGATGCAGCGACGCATGCGGCAGCTCGAGGTCGAGAACGAGTCGCTCAAGCGCCTCCACAGCGTCGGCGCCCCCATGTCCAAGCCCTCGGCCTACCCGCGCAGCACGTCCACGGACCTCTACGGAGGTGGCTCGGTGCTGACGAGCCCGGCTCGGGCGCCGTACATGCCAAAGCGCGGCAGCGGCACTGACCTCTTCCAAAGCGCAATGACCGCGGCGCCTCTGAGCAACGGCCCGCTGCCGGCATCGTCGAGCCAGAGCGACCTCGTGGCCATGGCGGCCGCGGCCTCGCACAAGTCGCGCCAGCTGCGCAGCCGGCCGGGCTCGGGCCAAATGCCTTTTCCCGCCAATGGCATCCCTCCCAGCCACAGCTGGACGACGCTCGACCAGCTCGACCAGCAGCGCCGCTTCACGGAAGAGCCTGCTAACACCATTCGCATGCCGCCGCCATCGGCAACATCGCAACCGCCCTCCTCGGCCGCGTCGTATCCTGGCAACTTTGACGACGTCGAGGAAGACGACAGCAGCTCGATTGGCCTCGACCTCGACGACCCGAATGACCACATGGATCGAGAGCAGATCATCCAGTCGCACTCGCAGGGCTTTGACAATGACGACGAGGACGACGACGACGACGCGAGCAACACGAGCCTTAGCGTGGACGACGTCCCTGGATTTGCGTTCCAGCCGCCCGTACGCGCGAACCTCGCGGCCTTGCGCCAAGACGACGACCACTTTCGCACGCACAGCGAGCACGACACCAAGCCCCGCGGCTTGTTTCCTGCCCCTGTCGTCGCGCAGGGCGGCGGGCAATTCAATAGCGCACCGACGCCGGCGACGTCATCGCGCCAGTACAAGAACCACAAGAGCCACCACCACCATCACCACCATGGAGCCAACGCCGCGACGTCCCCGCGCGGCCCGTCGGACGACGACTCGCCGCCGCTGCCGGCCAAGCACCGCCGCCACCACGCCGAGAAGCCACCCAAGGCGTCCATTGAAGGCGCGTCCAAGTTTGCCTTCCCAACAAGCGGCACCCGCCAAGAAGGCGACATTTCGATCTGGGTCGGCACGTGGAACCTCGGTGCCGCCGACCCGTTTGCCGACTCGAACGGTCTCATGGACGAAGCGCAGTCGTCACGCATGGTGCGCACCTGTCACAATGACAGACCGCCTTATTGTCCGACGTAGGTGCGCCATTTTGTGCCGCACGGCTACGACCTGTACGTGCTCGGCGTCCAAGAAGGTGTAAGCGAAAATGTCTACCACGCGGTGCTGAGCTACCTCAACACGAACCCGTCGCGCGGCCGGTACTGCCGCAAGGAGCTCCGCAACGACAAGTTTGCGTACCCGCTCAAGACGAGTCCGGCCGACGCAGTGTTTGACGCGGTGCGGGGGCGGGGCGACGGCGCCTTTATGGGCACCAAGTTCACAGGCCTTGCTCTCTTTTACGCCGAGACGGTCGCCGCCGATGTCCAGCTGCTCCGCGCCGGCGTGCACAAGTTTAGTATTGCGTCCGGGTCCAAGGGCGGCGTGGCGATCGCGCTCAAGCTCAAGTACACGACGCTCGTGTTTGTCAACTGCCACCTCGATGCGCGCAACGACACGTACCGGCGCGAGCAGATCCGCATCCTCAACACGCAGCTCGGCAAGGTCATGGGGCACCCGTCCTTCGACTTGACCGAGCAGTTTCACCACGTTGTCTGGATGGGCGACCTCAACTACCGCATCGTCAACATGGACGCGTCCGACGTGCTTCGCCTCTTGTCGGCCAACAAGATTGACGAGCTCCACGAGCGCGGCGACGGGCTCCTCAACGACCGCAAGCACGGCATCTTTGAGGGCTTTATCGAGCCCCGGAAGTTTCCCGACTTTTTCCCAACGTACAAGAAATTTCCGCTGCGCGGCGCCGTCGACATGACGATGCCCGATTGGCCGGAGCGCGTGTACCGCACCTTGTACAAGGAGCCGTTCTACAAGGGCGGCCAGGTCAAGAAACGCGTGCCCGGCTGGTGCGACCGCATCCTTGTGTACTCGACGCCGATCCGCAACTCGTACTTGGCGGCCGAGAAGGTCGAGTCGCCGTTTGCGCCGGCAAAACTCATCGACAACTACAAGAGCATCAACGACGGCATCGGCATGGACATCTCGGACCACTCGCCGGTCAGCTGCACGTTCCTCCTCAAGTTTGTGCGACCGCCCATCGTTCAGTCGACGACAGGCCACACGAAACGCGCCCTCGGTACGTGGGTTGTATCAACGTATCAAAGTATCAACGTGGACTGTCTAGTTACGGCCAAAGACGTGTTTGGCGAGGCGTACGTCGACCTCCGCGCCAACGTGCGGCAGCAAGGCCCGTCGTACGGTCTTCACGCGGGCGGCCCCATCACGACGGTCCTCACCATCTTCAACATGGTTGTCATGTGGAACAACCATTTGCATGTACCCAAGAAGACACGCATCGTCGCCCCGCTCCTCGGCGAAGACGACAGCGGCAAGCAGACAGAGGCGATCGGCGAGCGCACGGCGACCGTGACCAACATGGCGAACCTCTCGCTCAACGTCAAGCTCCAGCACGAGCGCGGCTTGCAGGATCTGCACATGCTCGTCTGGGTCCGCCACGAAAACGTCGTCGGCCATTGCGTCGTGTCGCTCCGGCGCGTCGCCAACCTCGGCAACGACGGCGAGCTCCCGGAAGCGCGCTACAAGGCGAACCTGACCAACAACGCGATGCCGGTGCTCCTCGAAGGCTTCCCCGTCAAGATCGTCTTTGCCGTACGCAGTAATGTCTTTACGTCGCGGGGCATATAAGAGGCGAGGGTGGCGCAGCGACCTCTGCAATATATGTATTTTCAACTTGGTCGTACATGCGTAGCTGCTTGAGCAAGCGACGCCATTCGGGTCTACCGACCATGTATCCTTGAGTTTATGTACTCTTGGCCACATCTCACAAGGCGCCCCGCAAGACGAACACAATCACCGTCATCGGCATCAGCTTGCTGCATGCAAGACAAGATCTTCGCGGGCAGCATAGTGTCGAAACATTTTTGAAGCTGCCGACGCTGGTTCGTCACGGCTCGAGCACTCGCCAAACTCATCCATCACGTCGGTGAAGGGCTAGGGCAAGCAGGACGGGACGCCATGTCCGGCAGCAGGGTTGGAGAGGACGACGGCCGGCAAGTAGTATGCACTCATCGTATGCAACGTGGACCAGGCAGGAAGGACCACTCGACGGACCCGATCTGCTCACGATGACGGTGGACGATCGCCCATGTGCCTGAAACCCGCATGTCGACCTGGGACGAGTGCTGTACCGAGGTCACTCGTGCAAGCGTCCCAATCGAGAGTCGCATGGAAGCTGGCACTGATTTCTTAGCCCAGTTCTCTTTATCGACTGTAGGGAGCTCTTAGGCGCGAAGGAGCGGTCGCACTTCGTCGTCCGAGGCGTCCTTGAGCGGCGCGTATGCGCGGAGGTGCTGGTATGTATACGCGACGAGCAGAAACATACACGAGGTGCCAATGATGGGCGAGATGTACACCATGAGGTCGAGCGAGCAGTGAAAGATCAAGTAGACGCGCAGCGAGTCCTCGGTAAAGATGACGACGCCCCAGAGCGCCGAGAGCGCTCGGAACCGCCGGCGCACGGGGCGCAGCGACCAGAGATCGTCTAGGTACTGGGCATCCGCCGGCGACGTCTCGTTCAGAAGGCGGTACTTGATCCAGAGCAGGTTGAAGCGGTCGTGCACCAACGGAATCGCAAAGGCGACGGCAAAGCACATGAACGTGAGCGGGTCCTTGAGCAGTGCGACGCGCGGGTCGTCGAGCAGCGTCATGAGGACGAGGCACGCGACGATCGCCGACACTTGGACGAGTGAGATCGCGTCGGCCTTGCGCTGCACGAGCATCTGATACACGATGCGGCCCAGCGGCGGCAGCGACTGCAGCGCCATCGCGATCAGCTGCGACGTGTACTTCGACGCGATGAAGTAGATGAGCATGGGCAAGAGCGCATTGCAGAGCACCACGTAGCGCAGGTCGCTCGAGCCATAGGTCGCAGTAGCGTCGTCGCGTCTCGGCGTCGACGGGCGGGTTGAGCGAGCGGCGCTGGCCATCGATTCGCGATCGTCGGCGAGGATGTGTACTAGGTGGCGACGCTTCAGCAGCCGACCAAGTTTACGCAAGCACATGCCCATACAAAGCAAGTGCAAGTGTTTGACCAACATTCTCGTAATCGGCACGGCACTCTTCTTTGACCCACCAGATGTACTTCGGGACATTGGGACAAACACCCACGCAGCCGGTTTTTCCCACATTTTGGCGCCAGCACGACCCGTTTACATGCGTTTACTTGCCCGTGGGATAAGGACGGCAGCATCATGTTGGTCCATCATGATACCCCCGGGAGCCACGGGTAGATAATTAGAAAAGGATGAGCTTGAACGCCACAGAATGCTAGAACGTGGTCGTTGCATTCCTTCTCATTGGGCACGATCGATGATGCCACTCTACTGTGAGCGACCGCTCCCTGTCCATGCAACTGGGTTTGTACCGCAAGCAATCCCACGATGCGTTCGAAGAGCAACAAATGGACGCAGGTGTGATTAGGATCGGCTGGGTGCTGCCACTGCCAACTCGCGAGGTGGCATCTCGGGCGGCGCACGCTACGCCCAAGGAGCTGGGACTTCTGAAGAATCCTAGCGTGGTCGAAAGCTTGAAGTGCAACACGTGATAGCCGTCAAGGATGCGAGCGGATGGTGAGTGTCCTCCGAGGTTTGCGTTTAACCCAACATGACAATGGGGTTAAACGGGACAAACCCCGGGCGCACCCACGTGTACCCATGACGACGATGCCCATCAAATTCAAAAAGGCCACTTGGGAATTTGCATTGTCGGCCAGCCATGACAGCCGAGACGCTCATCGCGGACAACGACGTCAAGCCGAATGATGAGACGTATGGTCGCCGGGACATGCGCTTCGTCTTCATCTTCAACGGCTTGTTGCCGCTCCTGATCTACTCGATCGCGGTCAAGTACACGTCGGAAGTAAACGCAATGGTGCTGCACTCGATTCCTCCGATCCTCAAGGGCGTCTACGAGATCTCGTCGCAAGGCCAAGCCGACTTTCTCTCGTCGCTTCAAGTCATCTCGACGATTGTGTGCATTGTGCTCATGGAAATCTTCGAAGACCCGAAAGTGATTTTACTCAAAGACTCGATCCTGCTGCTCTGCATTGCGTTCGGGTACTTTGTCGCGTTCTACAACGACGAGTGGAACCTTCTCTGGCGCGTCTACCGCCTCCTCTCCGAGACGTCGATTGAGGAGAAGCACGCTCTCGACCTCAAGTGGACGCGACCGCACATTCGCCGCCGCTTCAAGCTCCTCGCCGGCCTCTGGGGCACCATCCTCGTGCTTGAAAACAGCGCCAAGGTCGCGCTCATTCTCATGTACCCCGTCGGCACCATGATCTTTGTGCTGCCGTTGATGGGCATGGTCTTTGGCGGGTCGCTCACCTTTGGCACCTACTGCTACCTCAAGATGAAGGACCGCGAAGACAGCTTGCGCCCCGAGACGACGCCACTTGTCTGAGAAACCGACTTGAGTCGGTAGCTGCGTCTGTGTATAGCGTACTACTAATAGTGATGTTGACAAGAACGATTCGCTGGAATAAGATCGCAGTGCTGCGATATAGTCCTTGGGCTCATTGTCATCGTGTGGACTCGTCGATGCGTCGTCAGCGCTGCCTTGCCAAAGGAATCTATCCGAATCTACCAGTGCACGCAGCGTGCAAGCGAGTGATATTGAGTTACATGTAAACGCTTGGATATATCCCGGATAGATTGACTGCAGTGTTTCACTGGTTCGTTCACGAGCAACTAAGAACTTGGTTCAGATTGCACTTTCCGGCCCAAAATGACAAAAGAAGAGATCCTACCATGGCGACCGTCGGTGGGCGTGCCACCGACCTCCGCGCCGTCTTTGCGTGCAACATCGCCTTACCGCTCCTCATCTATGCGATTGCAGCCAAGTACACGTCGGACGTGAACGCGATCGCCTTGTCCGCGCTGCCGCCATTGCTCAAGGGCCTCTACGGCATGGTCTGGCAGCGCGAGACCGACTGCCTCTCGCTGCTCCAAGTGCTCTCGACGGCGGCGTGCATTGGGCTCACCGAATCGCTAAACAATCCGCGCATCTTGCTGCTCAAAGACTCGTTCTTTTCGCTCGCATTTGCCGCCTCGTTGCTTGTCGGGCCATGCATCAAGGACGGCTGGAACGTGCTCTGGCGTATCTACTGCGCGACAACGGCCGACACGCGCCGCCTCGAGGCCTACTGGGGCGACCCGGTCGTCCGCCGACGCTTTCGCCGCCTCTCGTGGCTCTGGGGCGCCATCTTTTTGGTCGAAAACCTGCTCAAGATCTGGCTCATTTTGACGTATCCTGTCAACACAATGGTGTACGTCCTTCCTGTCGTTAGCATCGTCTTGGTGACGCTCGTCGTGTCGCTGACCTTTGCGTACCTCAAACGCATGCAGCGGCTCGACGCGACTAGGCCCGATCGCGTCAATCTACTCTAGCGTTGTCACTGACAAATCGAAGCAAAACTTGGCTTCATTCCGCCCCCACGATGACGACTAGCAGACTCCTTGGCCTTTGGACGTATACGCTCTTGTCTTGCAGACCCCAAAGGCGGCTAAGGTCATGGAATGTGGGGCGAGCTGGCGACTGGCGGAAGGAGTTTAAAATCTCATGGGGACGCTCTATCGATGTTTCGGCTCATATTCGAGGTACTAGGTACGACGGAGGACGCTTTGGATGACACCGCGCTTGCCGTTGATGCGCCAGAGCGGGTCCTCGGCCTCAAGCGCCGCTTCTTGCGCGGGCAGAATGCCCACGATCGGGTCCGACTTCATCGTGCGCAGTGCAACAAACGGAGCGGGAAAGTACGGGACGGCCTCCGAAATGAGCGTGGTCGCGGGCCAGAGACGGTCGCCGAGGAGACGGCGGTAGTTGGCGTCACCCTTGAGGAAGACAAGCCCGGCGGTCGCCAGCGCGTTCGTCACATGGGGTGGCAGCTCAAAGTAAAACCGGTACTGGTTCCAAAGAAGGTCGCCAACCGGCTTCAAGACGCCCTCTACACCCATCATCGTTTACACGAGGCAAGGAGAAGGAGCATGGAACGCACGATCAAGGAACGCCTGGAGGCGCGAGGCGAGAGCACGGACCGACGGCGTCCGCGACGCATCGCCCATCAAGCGGACTGTCTCGACAATGTCGTTGGCGGTCGCGTCCGAGACGTACGTCGGCGCGCCCTTGACGTGCAGCACGATGGAAGTGCACCATTTCTACAGCAATCAGATCAGGTGGCCTGGTCGCGCCAAAGGAATACATACATGGGTGAGGAGGTGGTCGACAAGCGCCAAGTCCAAGAGAATCTCAGTCCCGCAGTTGTCGTTGATAAAGTGCACTGTCGTCGTGCCATGGAACGACTCGAGGTGCTGAATGACCTAGCACATGCATGGGCATGACGAACGATTTGCGGAGGCGCACCTGCTCGCAGTGGTTGGTCAAGAGGTACTGGTCATCGACGGCCAAGTTGGCATGCGCGCCGCTGATCGTGTCCTTGACCTCCTTGTACGCGCCATCGGCCTTGTTGCCCCACAAGCTGAGCTTCATAAGGTCGCCGAGCTTCTCGCGCGTCGGCAAGTCCGAGGCGTCGAGCGCGGCGGCCGTTTCAAGGAGCCGCCACGGCGTCGCGTCGTCGAGCTCGTGCATCTTCCTATCGCATGTTGTTCGCACCGCGAGCTGGATAGAGTTGCGCGACGTACTGGCAGTGGAACGGGTCGACACCATGCTCGTCGTAGCCCGTGACGTCGAGCACGAG
This sequence comes from Saprolegnia diclina VS20, assembly GCF_000281045.1. Taxonomy (NCBI): domain Eukaryota; phylum Oomycota; class Saprolegniomycetes; order Saprolegniales; family Saprolegniaceae; genus Saprolegnia; species Saprolegnia diclina. The sequence continues at coordinate 374,866 of NW_008246112.1, read as the reverse complement.
GCGGAAGAGGTACGCCTCGGCAAAGAACCACGCCGCGTCATGCCACGTCTTGCCAGCGCCGAGGCGCTCGTAGTCTGCGTGCCATGTCGGGTCAATGGCCGGGTTGCTCAGCGCCGGGATCGGCTTGTTGGCCGCCACGTCGTCGGCGAACGCTCGGAGCTTGGCGCAGTGGGCCTCCGAGAGGCTCTTCTTGGCCGCGTTCTGGTCAGCGATCTCGTGCAGCAGCTTCGGGATGCGCGAGGCCATGGCCGCCTTGGCGAACGGGACGCTGCCGTCCGTGTAGATGAGCGCTTGCGCATGGAGCTTCTCGAGGAACGCTGTCGTCGCCATCGTCTTTGGTCGAGGATTCGATACTGGCCACGTATGCGGATGCTGCATTCCAGCGTATCCGGACAAGGCTGGGCGGGCCGCGGAGTTCCTTGGAAGCCTCTGGGGTGCACGGTGATGCTACAACAACCAGTAAGCTCAGGGTACCCTCGACTCCAGCGCCATCTGCACCCGCTCTGGGTCGCGCCATGCGTCGCCGAGGTGAGCCTGAGCTGGGCTGGACGGAGCCCGTAAATTAACAAGAATATAGTATGCCATACAAATACGTAATGCCCATTGAACTCCGGAAACCGTCCGGGATTGCAACAAGATCGCATGATCCGGCAGCCGGCGCCAGCGCAGTTCGTCCATGACCACCTCGAGGTCCTCGGCTTTGGGAGTCCGCGGGCAGCGCTCGTCCAGACGGTCAAGGAGCTCTTCGAGAATGGTACCTGCCATGTGTATGCGGCCACAGCTCATGGCCCACAGCGCTCGACGCGGTCGGGGACAACGGGATGATCCGGCTCCACCTGCGCCGGAACGGCGACTACCTCGAAGTCGTCTGCACCGACAACGGTACACGCTCTTGTTGGTATGGATACGAGACTATGATGTAGGCACGGGCATGCACGTGAACCACATCGCGCAGCTCTGCGGCGGCGTCTTTGCCACGACCAAGGGCGTCGGCCAGATTGGCAAGTTTGGTTCGTCGAACGTCGTCTCCACCCAGCATGCGTACGATCCTGCCTGTGCTTGATAGGGCTGGGCCTCAAGGCTGCTCTCCTCTACTCCCAGGAGCACGTCGCCGCATCGCATGGCGGCCTCCAGGTCACGACGACGCTCCACTCGCGCGAGATTCACTCGACCAAGCTCTACATTGACACGGCGGCCTCAAACGCGAGGTAGACACGATGTCTCTTTCCTGCTATCGCATCTTCATCGCAAGCTCGGTTAGCGCGGTCCTTGCCGAGACCAAACAGTTTGCCATCTCGGAGGCCCACGAAGCCTTTTCCGGCACCGAAGTCCGGCTGCACCTGCCGCTGCCCGATCCCGCGGCCTTGGACGATGCGATGCGCGTGCTCTCGCCGTACTTTTCCGCGCTTCGGTACTCGATAGCAAGCGATCTCGCAGTCGACGTTGTCGTGTCGAGCGACCTCGGGCAACCTGTGCACTTGCAGCACGTGCCAACGCCGCTGGACCCGATCGACCGATTCTTGTGCGACGTGGGCAGCGCCTATGACGGTATTGTCCACGTCGAGGACACTATTGGTGACGTGTGCATCAACGTTTTGGCGCACGTCCGCCCTTTGGTGTCTGCGTCGGCGTCGGATGAAGGGATGCCGCTGCATGTGTACCGGTATGGCAACCACGTACCTCTCCTCGACGACGGCGACCTGAGCCAGTGCGCAATCTCGAGTGTCATCTTGCGCAGCAGCCTCTGGAAGCCGCTCGGGTTCAAGTGCGCGCTTCGTGGCCGGGCTTTCGTGCTGACGCGACCGGGTCTCGACGCTGAAGACGACGTTGCTTTCGAGCTCGTTCTTGTCGTTGACGTGGCGACGACCGCACTCAAGTATTGCTCGCTTACAAAGACGAGCTTGGATCGAACGTACGAAGACGGTATTGACCGCGTGCTTGTGGCCGGGCTGGAGAAGCTGCAGGCGCTGCACCCACATCGCCTGACGCCACTCTCGCTCCTCCGCGGCCATCGCGCGTACACGGAATATGTGCCCTTGATCGCGACGGCGGTCACGGCCATGGTGCAAGCGTCCACGAGCCACGTGCACTTGGACGCAGCGCACTTTGCGCCTGGTGGCTTTCTCTTTGCGGTGGCGTCGCCGTCCGACCTCGAGGCGCGTTTGGTGGCCAAGATGCGGCAGCTGCTGGCGCCGTCTTCTCTGGCACCGCCGGCTCCGATGCAAACACCAAATGAATGAAAATTGAGCACACGAGTTGGATAACTTAGGACACACAAAGACGATACTACGAGAGACGACTAGAGTAGGTTGAACAAGAGCGCTTCAAACTTTCGGGCGCGTCGGTGCTTGGCCGCGTTTGCTCGCGCGTCGTACGGGTGGTACCGGTACCCGCGTTGGGTGCGCACGACCTTGGTCGACGACGGACTGGAGCGCAGTGCCGGCAAGATGCTAGTCGGCTGTGGCAAGACGGCGGCCACATACTCGTGCGCTAGCAGTTCGTCCATCGTCATGCGTTCTTCCGGGTCAATCTCGAGCAGCTGTTCCAAGATCTCCATTTCCATCGATGGGATCAAATGGGCCATGTTGAGCTTGTGGACGAGCACCTCGAGGCCCTCGTCCAGCAAGATGGCGTAGTTCGGGTCCGACTCGTGCGCCTTGAAGAACACCGGGTGGCCCGTGAGCATCGTGAAGAGGATGATGCCAAGGCTCCACATGTCGGCCTCGCCGGGGATGTAGTACTCGCCGTTGTAGACTTCCGGCGCCATGTAAAAGAGCTTTCCGGCGCGGTCGGTGCGCACCAAGTCGACGCCGATCGCGTCGCCAAAGTCGGCGAGTTTGCACATATGGTCGTCGTCGACGAGGATGTTTTCGAGCGACAGGTCGCGGTGCGCATACCCTTCGTTGTGCATGAAGCTTAGCCCCGAGACAATCATGTCGAAAAAGACACGCGCGGTCGCGGGCTCGAACTGCTGCTGCGGCGCCGCGCTGAGCACGTCAAAGAGCGACCCGTGGGCGCAATATTCGAGGACCATCTCGACGCTGTTGTTGCTTCGGCCTTCGCCGAGGAGACGTAGAATGTTGGGGTGCCCGCGCTTCGTGAGGCGCTTGTGTACGCGGGGCTCGGCAAAGAGGTCGTCTTCGCCCCGCGCATAGACGCGCTGGGCGTCCATGCACTTGAGGACGACGTCGGCGCCGAGGCTGTCGGCGTGGCACACGTGGACCTCGGACCGCGCCGAGTGCGTGAGCTGGCGCACCCACGAGAGCTGGAGCATATCTGTGTTCGACGACGCCAACTCGGAAATGCGCCCAATGTGCAAAGGTATCTTAGTCCGATCCGGATACCAAAATCGGCCGCAACGCCGTGAGTCACGCGCGCGGCACTTGCGCGCTGTGCGCTCAGATTGCACTTATCCGGAAAAAGGCAGTTGTCGACGCGACGGTTTATGCACAGAGGCCAGGCGCGCGCGGTGGCGCCATCGCCGGCGCTGTCCCAAGCTTGCGTTCGATAGAAATGCTTGCATATTGGCCGGTTGCCTGCTGCCCACATGCGGCTGTCGGGCGATTTCAGCCATTTCCAAGATTCCAACGCGGTGGCGACAGAAGACGGACACGCAAGGAAGGAGAATGTATGCCTATCCAAGCGACTCGGATGATTCGAAACCCGATACGCGATGGGTGGGGATGTGTGCAAATGTGGTCGACCATTCGACCATGGCCGCACGTGGTTATGGCGCGCGCCGGACGCGTGTTCGACAGGAGACACGCTGATGATGGAGGTGGAATTCGGTGGGACGTGGAGACTGCATCGTTCCAAGCACGACCACTCTTGCCTCAAGAATTGGGCACGGCTCGCTTCGTGGCCAGAAGTTCCATGCGCCATCTCCGACAGACTTCTCTCGCCACGAGCGTCGTTGGCGTCGACAGGGGTTGTGGGCCGCTGGATCGATGCGCTTGGCGCAGACCCCCCGCTCGATCGTCTCATTGCGCTGGACCTTGGTCACAACCCAAAATCTTTTTACGATCTTGTTGCATCAAAGAAGCCGTCAAATCGAAGGGCCGTCCGTATACATAGCTGTATATAATCCGTGGTCAACCCTTCTTCGCGGCAGTTACAAATCAAATGACCGTTACCTATGGACAATCATGTACACTTTGGGACCTCGAGTGGATATCCCCACGCATATATGTATAGCTCCACACCCATTAGCGATTAGAACCGAAAGGTATGAGGTTGCGCGGACTGACCTCGTGGTGGCAAGACGCCCACCGTGTCCACAAGCCCACACCGACACGCCATGGAGCCATTTACGCACCAAAAGACAGAGCCCGGAGCTGCTTGTCCGAACCAGATGGGCCACGCATGTAACCCAAGCCATCCAAAGTCGTATTGGGGGTCTCCCAAGTCTGTGCAACGAGCGAGGTCGTCGTACGTATTCTCGCCTCTACCTGCCTCCGCACAAGATCGCGTCTCTTTGCACGTCGCCAAAGATGCATTGCTAGAGGTTGTACGTATTCAAAACAACCGGATATTCATTTTCACAGGTATAAGACCTTCACCAATCGAATATCCGAAGTCGTGAGCGGGCGCTTCCGTGGACTTCGACCAACGTCACCTTCGCCCTCGGCCCATCGCCGACCTCCTCTTCCGACAGCCGACGGGTAGCGCATCTACCAGCTTCCTCATGGTCTCGTCGTCTCTGTACAAGTAAGCATCATGGCGATCCTGGCGATCCTGGCTCATGGCAGGCGGTGCTAGGGACGTTGCCGCCAGCGAGCGCTTGCTCCGCGAGAGCCTCAAGAACGGTGCGCCATGCATCCCGGACGACCCGCTTCGCCTAAGGTACATGATTCCATTGCGACTACTCGTATAGAGCTCAGTCATCGTGTGTAGCCTGCTCGAGAAGGCGCTCCACTACACGTCGTCGTACCCGGCGGACTCGGCGTCCAAGAAGACCGAGGAAGTGCTTTGGAAGCCGTGCTTCTACAAGTGCATCGAGAGCTTCCGTCGCAGCATTCGCAAGGTACGTCGTCTCCACGCATAGCTTTGCCCTCATCCTCGAGTAGTATGCAGCGGCCTCAAACGGCGACCGGCGCGTGCGCGAGCACTTCTTCCAGGTCTCGCTGCAGTTCCAGTCCTTCCTCGACAGCGCGTCGGCGTACTACGAGAAGCTCCACGACGCGTTCGCGGCCGGCCCGTCCAGCGACGCCGTGCTCCAGAGCATGTTCCGGTGTCTCATCTTCCTCGGCGACATTGCCCGGTACCGCGAGCTGCACAGCCAGAAAGCCAAAAAGAACTTTGCCGCCGCCGAGAGCTTCTACCACCGCGCGCTCGCTGTGATGCCCGAGAACGGCAACCCGCACAACCAGCTTGCTGTCCTTGCGACGTACGTTGAAGCCGAGACGATCGCTGTACGTTCTTGCCTGCTTGCGTACCCATATCAACGACATATGTAGGTGTACCGGTACTGCCGCAGCCTCCTCGTGCCCCAGCCGTTTGCTACCGCGGCTGAAAACCTTGCGTTGCTCTTTGAACGGGCGCGGCAGCGCCCGATGCCGGCGCATCTCCCGCCGATCGCGAGTACGTCGTCGCCAAAGGACAAGTCGGCCTTCCTCAAGAGCTTTCTCCATCGTCTCACGCGGCTTCATGGTCATTTTCTCTCGCCGGGTGGCGACGCTGTCGACCCGACCACGTACCCCTTGGACCTCGAAGATGCGGTCGGCGATGACTACAAGCTCTTGTTGTCCGCCGGCGTCATTGGCGACGCTCTCTTGCTCAAGCTCTGCGCCATCAACATGCACTGCCTCCACACCTCAGTGGGCACGATGCGCACGCATGCACTGCGGCTTGCGTTGCTGCTACTCACAACGACGCTTCAGTATGTGGACGAGAACCGGGACAAGACGACAGCGCTGCTCGGGCCCGTGAGTGTCATGGCTGACTACTTGCATCCGCGGCTGGAGCTACTCGCGTCTGTCGAGACAGCCCCGTTTCTCGAAGCGCTGGCGTGCGTGCTCAACAGCCTTTGCTTGGACCACGACGACCCGGACGCGCTCGCGTGGAAGCCAAAGCTCAAGGAAATGCACGAGTTGCGCTGCTTTGCGCCCTTGGACGGCTCCTATATCAGAGCCAACGAGCTCCTCTCGGAGACCGATGCGCTGCACGTGCGCTGTGCCAACTTGGTTGGCTTTGGCCGCCGCCTCACCAAGCCGATTGGTGACGAGGTATGTATGATCTCATATTGTCGGGCTTTGCTCAGTGTGTATATTAGGAACGCGTGTACCTTTACTGGCACTTGAACCAGTTTGAGACGTCGCCGCGCTGGTCGGCCGCGTCGCCCAGCAACGTGAGCATGGGTCTCCTCAGCCAGCACGGCGGGTTCGACGATGACATTGGCAACGAAGACGAGGAGGACTTCGACGACGAAGTCATTGTGTTCCAGCCGTCCACATACACGCAGCAACCGCCGACGCCGCCGACGCTCGTATCGAGTCCGTCGTTCAACAGCGTCGACCTCTCGGCGTTCCGGCACTTGGGCGCGGGCGTTCGTGCTTCGTCCGAGGCGTCGTTGTGGGGCCAGCAAGCGCCGACACCACCGATGTCTCGTGCGCATATGGACAAGCAACCGCTGTGGGAAGATTTGAACGCCGTCGAAGAGGAAGGCGCGCGGTATGCACACCAAGTGTCGAGCTTGAGCATGTTTTTTCAGCCGGACGACCGCCGCCCGCCGCCGCCCACCACCCGCGTCGTGACGCGCAACCCGTTCTTTGTCAACTCGTGAGGTGCGTGCACTCGAGATCCTCTCAGCGCCGCCACATATGCCACGCGCGGCCTTAACGACAGACCCACACATGAAGAAGAGCAGGCAGACAGGATGTGCGAGTAGCAGTAGAAGTAGACGCGTACGACCACAAATAGCCCAACCCAGTATTTCACTTGATGGCAGGCGGTGTGCGAAGCCAAGCTGCGGATGTGTGGCCACGTCGTGCATGATGGCTGCGGAGGAGGAAAGGGCCGGAGGACGCCAAGTCAAAGTAGAGTTCGGCGAGACAAACACTTGCATGTTGCGTGCTTATCGCCGAGACGAGCGATCGTTGCGGCCGCGGGACCGGCTACGCTGGCGATCGCGGCTCCGGCTGCGCTGACGGTCACGACTGCGGCTGCGTCGGTCGCTCGGGCGGTCGCGGCTCCGGCTTCGCTGCTTGGTGGATCGAGGCTCGTCGCGGTCCCGGCGCGCATCGCGCTCGCGTCGCGGCTTGGCGGGCGACTGCTCGCTGTCGGCAGATGTCGTTTCCTTGGGGCGGACGTGGTCGTCGGCCGGCCCGTGGTCGTTGTCGTAGATGCCACTGTACGATTGCTTTAGACGGGCGAGAGCTGCGGCTTCGCGCTCGGCCTTGCTCGACTTGACGGACGGGCGGCGCATACCAAAGTCGTCGTAGCCATCTTCGTCAACCTCGCGCTTGGAGGACGCCATGCGTTCTTGGCGCTCGTTGAAGCCGCCGCCCGCGCCGTCACGCTTCTCTTCCGGGCCGAGCGTCGTCTTGGGGTTCTTGCAGATGTTGCACTCGTTACGCCGCTCCCAGTTCATGTTGCCGCACTTGCCGCACGCCCAGTCGCCCGGGCCAAAGAGCCCGGTCTTCTCGGGCTTGCCTTTCGGCGCGTCGGCGCGGGGCTTGAAGCACCGATTGCACTCGAGGCGGCGAGCAAAGTTGATGTTGCCACAGCCCTCGGTCGGGCAGATCCAGTCGCCGGCGCTCACGCCACCGCGCCCGCCCCGGCCACCACCGCCGCCACGTCCACCAAGCATACTTGCTGAAAAATTACGGTGGCAAGCGCATCTGGCATCCGATTGGATGAAAAGCAAAAGATTTCAAACCGCGCGATCCGATTTGGCGAAATTCGAGGAGCTGGAGCAGGATACTGCGTCGAGTTGCTCTGGCTGGTGCAGTAGCTGCTGCCCACCACGAGGCTTCTCATGGGTAGCATCCTCTCTTCTTCTTGGTTCTGTGTTCTGCGTCCAAAGGTTGCGTCGACGACGACGTTGGCTCCCGGCTGCGTCACGTCATTGAAGTTGATCTTGGATGGTCTTTCCTCCCATCAAGCAAATGATGCGTGTACCCGACATCCTTTTCCTCTCGACCTGGCGCCATCGTCGCGCGCACGCACCCCTGAACCAGTGTATACCAGTACGTCTTGGACAGGCCGCGCGATGGCGCTCATCCGTTCTTGGTTCTTGGTTGCAGTAGCTTGCCGCGAGCGCGGACCGAGACAAATGGTCGCAGCTGCCCTGACGACGCCGCCGCGTCACAAGATCTAGAAACGCAAGATCCACATGGCGCGACCGACCACTGCTGTGCATGTCGCCTCGTCGGCGCCGCCAGCAATGCATGCCTTCGACTAGCGCACTGGTACAAATAATAACCAACGACGATGGCGAAGATAGAGGTATCTACGATCGTGTCGACGCGCTGGGTCGGGTTGTAGTAACTACTACGACTTACTGTCGCTGCAAACCACCGGCCCGACGCCGTTGGGTGTTGGTCCATCTCCTGGGTCCGCGGGCCAGTTCGCAGGTGTGACAGGTTGCGGCGTAATAAAAATATCGGTCCTGCGATAGCGCGCCATAGGCGGAATTAAATCTTTCGAAAAAATAGCGCGTCGCCGTTAGTCGCGGCGGCGGCTAATAAAATACCATTTTTCGCACGCGGAATAGAAACGCCAAGTGCTTTGGCTGATTTTGTGTAAAAAAATGAAGCGGCCACAGGGCAGTCGCCAACTTGGCTTGCTTTGCGCACGCGATATGAACTCGGCCGTCTACCACGTCTCGACGCTCCAGACCGCCGACCAGATCTGCATCTGGGACTTTGGCCGATGGCCCATCACATACTCGCACCATGGCATCGTCTACACGCGCGGCGAGACGCCGGACGATGTCATCGTGGCCCACACGTGGAGCCCGCTCCAGAACTTTGCCGAGTCGCAGGCCGACTCGTGCTTCCGCCTCACAACGCTGACGCAGTTCTTGGATGGCCGCTCGATGAAGTACCTCCGCCGCGTCCAGTACAACTCGTCGATCCTCGGCGACACGATCTCCAAGCTCGGCGAAGTGCACCGGTCGGCTTCCGACATTCCGCCGGTGGTCCTTGCGCGCTGCCAGTTCCTCCTCGGCGCCGGCCGCGGCCACTTTAACATTCTTAGCCTCAACTGCGAGCACGTTGCCAACTGGTGCAAGACCGGTCGGCTCTTTGCAAAGCAGATTTTTACGTCCGGGCCAACGTCGATCCCGTACGAGCGGCAGCGGTCCGTGTCGCAGCACCTCGACTCGCTCGTCTCGCAGGTCCACAAGCTCAAGGACGAGTACCGATTGACACTCGAGACGCTTTGCACGCGTCTGAACAGTCTCGACCCAAGCACGAACCAGCGGCGGCGCGTCTATCTCAAGCTCAAGGACACGACCAAGTACGTTCAAGTCCGCGGCAACCTCTTGTACGTCGTCGAAGTCGACTTGGCCGAGACCGAGCCGCTCCTGCGCAACCTTCCGTCGCCGTTCTATGCGCGCGCCGAGCAGACGGACATCAACACGATGAAGGTCACGTTCGAGGACGTCTCGAGCGGCCGCCTCGTGTGCTCCAAGGCCAAGTGCGTCAAGCTCATTCGGCCCCGCATCTACCACCGCGAGAACCTCTTCCGCTTCGAGTATGCGTACAACGGTGAGCTCCAATCGCGCCGACTGCGCCGGTGGTACGTGGGCGTGCAGCCCAAGGACGGTCTCCTCCGAACGTCGGCGACGCGCGACTTTGCCTCCGAGTTTGAGCTGGTCGACGCGGACGCGCTCGATAAGGACTTGGACGCAAGCGAGTGCAACCTCAAGCTGACGTATACAAGCTCGTCCGAGCTTGACGACGACGACGACGAGGATGGCGACGACGACGAAGAGGACTCGGACGACGGCGACGACGACCAAGGAGACGCCAAACGAACTTCGTAGTACCTGTCATCGTTGTAGGATTAACGTTATCTATTACCGAGGGAGCCTCGTTCATCAGTCTACAGTATGTACGAGTACGTCTCTTGTCGCCGGGCTTTTTCAGTCTCGGACAGCACCGGCACGGCGCCTACTGCTTGGCGCCTGCCAAAAGCACCATTTACGCGTCGGGCTATGGCTGCGAGCGTCGACTTTGCACAGGTCGTCGTCGTCGCATGATCAGGCAGACGCGCATCGATCTTGCTATGGTCGAGCGATGCCACTCGACAAGAACTTCCATAGTTGATGGTAAGTATCAATCTATCGACTTGCACACAACGTCGTCCGGATGCTTGAACATTCCCAACATATCCGGAATTCATGACGTGGCACCACACGAGCGCTCCGGAACTGGACAGGCAGTGCACCTCGGAGTAGCGTCGTCTACAGCCCACCGATCGCTCTGTAAGTTAGCGCAGTCTTCTCTCTACAACGGATCAACCATAGTACGCTAGTGGTGCAGGCGTTTGTCCTTGGCGCATGAGATGTCAGCGTTGACTACCGGTACCGTAAGGTCCGTGATCTACACGTTCGATGCATGTTTGGCTGGCTCCATGCACGTTTGACTACTTGTAGCTCCGAGAGCGACAGGGCGCTGGATCCCACCAATGTAAAAACGAGCTTAAGGAAAAGCTCGATGAAGCAATGGCAGGGTCCGATGCTGGGCGGCAGCCAATCCGATGCTGCCCGCGTACCTTTGCAGCAGTAAAATCACGCTGGAGTACGTGCAGCGCTTGTGTCGTTATGACCTCTGCACAACTGTTGTGCGAGGCGTACGGCGGTGAGCCCCCATCGACCGCGGCTCGCTGCGCCGAGCGCTACGTCTTCATCGCGGGCGACATGCAGGACCCCAGGCACCCCAGGTGCAATTGAAAAACCATCTGGAATCCAGCAGCTGGAAGCTGTCAACCAGCGCCTCACGTGCAACGACGCTGTCTTTTCGACTCTCTTGGCGTTTCTGGTGCGCTCGCCGCGTCGGACCTCACACGGAGTACGTGCAGACGACCCCGGCGGGTTGTGATGGCGGTGCTCCCTATGTGCGACGGCAACCTCGCCGCCTTCACCCTGCTGGTGCCTGTCGCAGCGCCACTGCCCTCCAGACGTGCACGTTGGGCCCCACCTCGACCAGCTCGCGTGCTGCGCGAACGGGCTCCGCCACCTCTCGGAGCTCAGCTCCATAGCTTCACTAAACCCACATTCGTGGAGCCTCTCTCTCAATAAACAACAACGAATACTGCCAATAATGGGTTTTGTGTTTCATATTCCGTCTTTCTTCCTTGATTCCCCATTTCTTCATTGTCGAGTTGTGCTGTGAGAGTCCTCTTGCATCGCCATCTTCTTCGTACTCGACGCGTTCCCACCGCATGGCGTCCTCGCTGGAGTCCAAGAAGCTTCAACAAGGAGCCTTCTGCACCAATCCGTCGGCAGCGTGCAGAGGCGTTTTTCGGTGGTTGACACAGTGACAATGTATTTATGGTATACCTGCTGCTCGGTTTGAATGACCAAGGACCGGCTTGCGACGCCCGACGCGCTCGAAGACTTTGTCCTCTCTGGCTGGAGCAACGATGACGAGACGCTCGGTCTCGCATCCACGTGGCCACAGCGACAGAGGCACAAGCCCAAACCGGCGCCACCGCCCGTGCGCACGGACGACGCACCGCCGTCACCGCCGCGCATCTCGAGCCTCGTGGACGCCGGTCGGCTTCACATGTACAAGCTCGCCGTGCCGAGGATATACAGCAACGCGAATGCTGGCGCGCGCAACCCGAGTGGATGGTCGCCCGCCGACGGGGACTGGACCACGTACATTGCCAAAGGTAGGCGAATGGTGCAACTAGATGTTTAGTACTATTGAGTCTAGTCGATTTTGGTGCCGATACGATCCCAGACGAAGTGGTGCCCAGCACCGATCCGCTGCAGCCGAGCTGTCTGTCCAAGAATGCGGCGCCAATCAAGCCCGTCAAGTCGAGCAAGAAGACGCTTCAGGAGCTGCACCCTGGTCTGAACCGCGTCTGGCCCTACTCGTAGCCCACAGCATGCTCGATGTTTAACTTATTGTGCGTATATTCGGAGGCAATCGACGTCTTCTGTGCTCGACTGCGTCACTGTAGCAGCAGTATCGCAGCGCTTTCTTCTCTTTCTCAAAGCCGTGTGCATACTGAAGAAGATGTTGTCCGTATTGGAGACCGCAACTATTGTGATGTAAAATCTGCAGTTGACAGCCAAGGACGCACGTGCTCGTGTTTCCTTGCTTATTGGTAGCCCAGAAGCTTTGGTATTTAGTTGTGAGGGCTAGGGCAAAGACATGCTCGATGCACGCAACAAGACAACTTGTCTGGCGAAAGCACTTGCCGCTTCCATGACGTCGACAAGCGTACCACGCAGTCCCAACGACCGACTCGAACCCATGGCTCCTACCCAACTCACTCGGGAGGTACTTGATCACGACTCGGTGCAGAGTTGCATCAAGTCCGACGACTCACAACGCTTTCGTCTCTCGCACAAGAAGTAGAAGCAAATATGGTCATGAGCCCAGCGTGCCCGACTCTTCTTCCGTTGCATACTACAAAGAGCACGCGCCAAGAACCTTATATAAACCCGTGGGTTCTCGCCGAAAATAGCGCTTGCAAAAAGCGCCACGATGCGGAGCAAAGTGCGTGGGACGGACCCACCGCTGCCCACCGACGACGACGACGAGACCGACGACTTGGATCTCAACGGGTGGTGCGAGCCCGACATTGACGACCAGCTCGACCTGCTCGTGCTCGACGATTGGTCCCGCCCACTCGCCATCACTGAAAAGGAGGCCGCGCTCAAAGCCCAGCGAGACGCGCTCCGGCGCCTCCAGCGCGAAGCCAGGCTCAAAGCAGAAGAGAAGCCCAAGGACGAAAGCTCCAAATCGGCAAGTCTTTGTCGCCGGCCACCGCGGCCCAAGCCAGACGAGTCACCAAGCGCCAGCCTTCCCGTGCACAGCAATTCCCATACGGACGCGGCGAGTCGCCGGCCCCAAGCCGTTTTGCACTTTGCGGCGCCACCGCTGCACTCGATTCCAATCGCACTGCGGGACCTCGAGAACGACCGGATCAACCTCGCGCTCGACCACCCGTCCGACGCACTCTTAGGTACCTCCTACTCGGCCAACGCGGCTGTGAAGTACGAGTATAGATGCCTCGACTACAGCCCAGCTCCACGTGGTCGAGGGGCTGCGACAGCCGCCATCGTCGATCCTCCTCGAGCTCCCGCCGACGCGCGAACGGGACGCGCCACCCCGACCGCTCCAACCGTACCACCCGCTACGCAAAGGCTTGAGCTACGCATCGGGCGCGCCCGTGCTGCAAAAGCTCGAGCAAGACCGACTCGAAGCCGCGTTGAAGCCGAGGGGCCGCCGGTCGCTCGACCTCATTGATGGCGATCCGTCGTTGCGCATGCGCGCGGTGCGCAAGATGGACATTGAGCGGCAGATCCGCCAAGTCAAATCGTGCTTGCGCAACTCAATCGCGACCAAAAACACCGAGTCGCAGCCCAACTTGGCGGCGCCGTCGCGCCTCGACGTCTTGCGCAGCAGCGTGAGCTCGTCGGTTCTAGAGTCGATGCTCACCACAAATCACCACAACACACACTTTCAGAGCCCAAAACTGCACGTAAAACGATAACGTTAGTCGGTGTATGAACTAGACATACCTCCAAATCGCCACCTAGATCTCTTTATCCAGGATACATTAATATTACAGATGAGAGACACGGCGGCGAGAAGAGGCAGCGTCGCTACCGCTGAAAGGCATACGCACACGTGCCAAGATGCCACACATACCTACGCACAGACCAAGAGCTATGACGTTCAAGACCATGCATCGCAAACCCCATGCGTTGCGATTGGTTGCTCCCGCTAAAGTGACGTGTTTTTAGCCAATGCGCATAGCCATGTCGCTCCATGCACGCTCCTTTAGCGCTCGGCAACGCGACCAGGATCGAAAAAAGGCCAATCGACGCACCCAGTACGTTTTATCGCGCAAGCGATGGCTTCGAGGCCTCCACGGACGCTGACGACTTTCAACGGCTCCTTCTCCTTCTCTCGCTGGATCCGCAGTCATTCGAGGGTAATTTTAGCTCGTTACTCTGCACGCAAACTTTGTGACGCATATTCGAGCTTATGCCAACCCAGCCCGAGACACCCCGATCGGCCGCGCGCCGGATCGAAAACCAATTCGACGAGAAAGCGCTCCAGGAAGAGCTCTCGGCCAAGCCGAGCTTTGATGCGCCGCAGCACGGTGACGACGATGACGACGGCAGCTACTTGCCACTCGACGCTACGATCGCCGCGCTCACGGAGCTGCTCGCCCGCGACGAGAACCTCCACTGCGCCGACTGCAACGCGCCTCAGCCCAAGTACATCCATCGTCGCTCGAAATGCCTGTATCATCCCCTGCATGTCGTCTAGGTGGGCGACGGTGACGCACGGTGGGTTCATCTGCACACAGTGCGCCGGCGTCCACCGGTCGCTCGGCGTTCACATTTCGTTTGTCTTGAGCTGCACGCTCGACAAGTGGACGCGGTCGCAGCTCGAGTGCGTTGAAGCCGGCGGCAACGCGCGCCTCAACGAGACGCTCGAGTTCTCGGTGCCCACGACAGTCTCCAAGCCGCTGCCCGACTGCGCCCGCGACGCCCGGGAAACCTACATCATCGCCAAGTACGTCGAGATGGCGTTCCGCATGGGCCCCAACAAGACGCGGCAAGAAGCCATGTCGAGCCTCGTGCGGCCCACGACGCGAAGTCTCCACCATTGCACTTGACAACTTGAAAGATTGACATTTGCATCTAGATGCGGCCGCGAGCTCGCACGGGTCCCATGGCATGGTCGAGTACGTCGGTATCCTTACGATCGAGCTCGTTCAAGGCGCCGACTTGGTGGCGATGGATGTCGGCGGCAGCTCGGACCCGTACGTGTCGTTCCGGCTCGGCGAGCAAGTCATCTCGAGTCACTGCGTCAAGCAGTCGCTGCACCCAAAGTGGCATGAAACCCTTCGGCTCTCGTGGGACGGCCAGTCGCCGCTCGTCGTGCAGGTCCTTATTGTCGTGCAATCGATAGACAAGTTGTGCTCACTGGCGAACTGTAGGTCTATGATTTCAACAAGCTGCAGCCGGACCGCAAAATGGGCAGTTTTGTCATTGACGCCGACCGCCTCCGCGTCCTCGACGCCACAAAGCCATCGAACGTGTGGTATGCGGCGACCATGCCCAAGGAGTGGCCGCGCAACTTTGGCGATCACATGGTGGCGGCTGGTGAAGGGTACGCCGTGCACCCTACCCCATATCGCTCCACTTGTATCGTAGGCTCACCAAGGGCGTCGTCACCGGCATTACCGGCATGTGGAAGGACCCGATCCGCGGGGCCAAGTCGAGTGGCTTTGGTGGGTTTGCAAAAGGCGTCGGGCTCGGCATGGCCGGCGTTATCATTCGCCCGCTGCATGGGTTTGGCGTCATGGTCAAGGAGACGGCGCTCGGTGTCCTGAGCAAGAAGACCCGAGACCGCGTACTCAAGAACAAGACGATCGAGGCCGGTGCACTCCACCTCCGGCTCACACTACAAAAGTTCTAAGTCGGTAACAGCGTGTTTTCCCCAAGTTGCGTGGCGTCTGTGGTCGGCGCCTGCACCATCTTGGCCCAACAACCCAGTGTCGTATCAAAGAGCAGTTCCACGTCAACGGCGGTTGGCTTCGGTCCGGTGTGCTTGCAGACGCACAAGCCCCACAACACCCACGCACCCAAGTGAATCACAGGGCTCCTCTTATCTTTCAAGTCCCACTACGCGAGAAGCTGCGCGACAAGGTCCACTTGGTCTACATACAAGACCATCAACAATCGCAAAAGTGTAAGATCGTACCGGGGGCGTGCGTGACGAGCCAGTTGCGGGCATGTGCCATCGTGTCTTGGTACGTCGACGGCAACGTCGGGACACCCGGGCGCAGCGCCAGAAGGCTCCAGAGCAGCTGGACCTTGAATGCGGCGTCCGTGCTGCTGCCAAAGAGGTGCAAGTACCATGCCAGCACGTCCGAAGCCGGCATGCCCAGGTCGACGAACAGATGCACGGGCGTGAACGGCGACGTGTGGTGCCCGAGCGACCACGCGTGCATCGCGATCGTCTCGACTTCCGTGATAAGCCACTCGATCGGAAAGACCGGCGACGGGTGCAGCGCGCGGCCCAGCGACACAACGAGATGACTCACGCTCCGCGTCCACTCGCAGGCTTCAAATGCACTCGACATGGACACGATGTCGCCAAGGCCCGCGGCCGCATATGCCTCGTCGAGCCACTTGGCAATGGGCGCAGCAGCGTCGCGGTCGGCGACTTGCGGCAGCAGCGAGTACAAGGCCTTCTTCCACAGCATCACAATCGTCTCGGGTTCCTATTTCGTTGAAAGATTGATACGGCCATGAAACAATGGAACGCGTACGTAGAAGCGGCACGCGTGCATGATGCGGAGGCAGTCTTCGTAGCGCTCGTACGGCATCGCATACTCGTGGTACAAGGTCGACATGTCGAGAATCTCAAACTCGAGTGTGTGTCGCACGGCGTCGGACCCGAGGTTGTGCTGCCGGAACGCCGTCGCCAGCCGCGTCTATGCTCGTCCAGTTGAGACATTGATACATTGATAGAAAGTACATACCTGCGTCTGAAAAACGTCGAGTGCATCTTGAATGTCCTTGGCGTGCTGGGCGTTGGTTGTGTGCTGGATGCTGCTGAGGGCGCGTGCGACCCAGGCCGTGCGGTCGCCAATGCTGTGCGTGGCGCTGACGTCATGCGCCGCCTTCCAGAGCACCGTCGCAGCCTCTTCGTACTCGTGGTGCTCCAAGCAGAGCGCGGCGAGCCAGTCGACGT
This sequence comes from Saprolegnia diclina VS20, assembly GCF_000281045.1. Taxonomy (NCBI): domain Eukaryota; phylum Oomycota; class Saprolegniomycetes; order Saprolegniales; family Saprolegniaceae; genus Saprolegnia; species Saprolegnia diclina. Next base: position 357,965 of record NW_008246112.1, on the reverse strand, counting down.
CGGCCGCCAAGACCGTCCGCACTGTCGGCGTCAATGGGCAGTGAAGCAGCCACGTCTTGTGCCCTTTCGAGACGACCCATTCCAGCACAACTTGTTGCAGGTGCACGTCAGTCGTACCGACCACAAGACCGACAATCGACTGTGCCGACGCCACGTCGTTGTGCTCGGCCACGTGCGCGAGGGCATCCAGGACACCGCTGTAGCATGCCTTCTGGTCGGCCGAGTGCAGCGGCCAGCGCGCAGCGACCGCCACGGCGAGGCCCACGAGGCCCTTCCAGAACGAACAGAGCTCATAGTCCTTGGCGATGCGACCAAGGTGCTCGATGGTCTCGGCGGTGGGGGGCCACGTGGGCGCCGCCGCCACGAGCTTGGTGAGCGACTCGTTCAACGCAGCGTCCCGCGCCGACGGCGTCGCCGCCGCCTTGGCCCGCGTCAGCGCGTCCGTGCCCTGGAACACGCCAGCGTCCACCAAAGTAAAAAACGCACTGCAGCGCGCGAGCGCGGTCGGCACCACCAACGGCGTCTCTTTGGCGACGTCGCGCAGCATAGCTTGGAGCGCCTTGGCGCCAAGCTCCGTGCACACGACGTCGTAGAAGGCAAGGTTGGCCACATGGCTGAACGCGGTCGGGTGCGCGTAGACCAAGAGGAGGCCTTCGCACGCGCCAATGCAGCGCCCGAGAAGCGCGTGGATGTCCTGCAGCGCCCGCTGCTCGGTCGCAATCATGCTACCATCGGACGACGACGACGACGTGGCATGGACCGCGACAGCGTACGGCACGGCCACGTGCTCCAAGAGCTGCTTGAGACGACAGAGCAAATCGCGTGGCCGCGCAATCTCGTCTTTCGACAAGGCCGGCGTAAACGTCGCCGACGCCGCGCCCTTGGTCGTCGCCTTGGCAAGCGCGGCGTGCCAAATGCCGCTGAGAAAGCGCACGAGGACGCGCACGAGGCCGTTGTAGTGGTCCGAGTGCGCGCTGCCGTCCGGGTGGCCGCCAATGTCAAACACAAGCGACATGAGGTGCGCCGGCGGGCGCGGCGGCGATGGATCGCAGGCCAGAGCAAAGAGCATGCACGCAATTGCATGGGGCCCGTACGACGCGACCATGGGCGACGAGCGCGTGAGCGGACCCGGTGCGTGCGTGAGGACGTGCCGGAGGTGGTCGAGCGGGCGCTGCTTGTGCCAGCACTGCACGCCGCCTTCCGAGAGCGACACAAACGCCCGCGGCGTCGTCGATGTAAACTGCGTCGAGAGTTCGTGGCGGCTGATGCGTAAAAAGTCCAGTGACGACGGCAGAGACGCGCCCGACGCGCTGCGCTTGAGCGACGGCAGCCCCGCGGGCGAAGCGAGGACGACCGAGGTTTCTTCGACGACCATGTGCCCACCAAGGAGCGCGTGCGACCGTACGAGCTCGCGGTACGACGTGGCGAGGCCCACGTCGGCCGCCGCCGACACGAGCGTCGACTTGTGCCCAAAGAACGAGACGCCGGACGCATAGACCGCACGGTCCACAACGGTGACGCAGGGCGGCGGCGGCCGCGTAAACACAACCATGCACGTGTCGGGCGGCCCGTGCAGCGTCTGCGAGGTCGAGAGGAAGAGCCGGACACCCGCCGACGTGATGGCGACCGCGTGGATTGACGCGTCGCCGTCACTCACGAGACTCAGCGACACGATGGACGCGTCGATGATCGTGTACGTGACACATACAATGTCCTTGGTGCGCGCATCGTAGACCGAGACGTGTCCGGACGAATGCAGCGCGTAGATAACGTGGCGCGCGTCGTCGTAGAGCAGCTGCGTGATCGCCGACCGCGCGGGGGCGAGCAGATCGCGCACGAGCGGCGGGAGGTACTGGTTCCAGTGCGACGTGGCGACGCGCACCGAGCGCGCCTTCTCGGTCGTCGGCGGCTTGGGCAAATGGGGATGGTAGACATACTCGTAGAGCGCGCCGTCGACGCCGCCGAGCAAGATGCGTCGTGACGGCGTGCACACGACTGTCGAGAGCAGCGTCGTCGACGGAAGCGGCGCGTTCATGAGCGTATCCTGCACCTTGAAGCTACCCGTGGTCTTGTCAGCGACCAACGCGAGAACGCGGACTTCCGTCTCGGTGACGACCACCAAAAGGTGCTGGACAACGTCGCTAAACAGCGAGCCGCTCAGCGGCTGCGTGACGCCGCATGCGAGCACGGGATCGGGCATCGCGGGGCACGTGACGATGGTGCCCTTGGACGACGTATAGTCCCAGAGGTACACGGTCGGGCCAGCGATGAGCCATGCGTGCTTGAGAGCTTTGAAGAGGCCAAACTTGGCGCCGGGCGACGAAACCAGCGGTCGCAGCGCCGGCGGCCATGGGCTAATGTCAGATGTCGGCTGGACCTGCGCGTTCCATCGCGATGTCGCGTCTTCCTGGATATATGTGCTGTCGCCGGACGAGGCTTGGCGGAGCCGCGAGAGGAGGTCCGTGGCCTTGTCCTGCTCGTACGTCTGGCTGGCCACGCGGCGCAGCTCGGCGATCGAGCGCTCGAGGCGCGCGGTCTCTCGTTCGCGTCCGCTCAGGGCGTAGGTGCTCATCCACGACGTCGGCTCCAATTCACTCGTTCCACCAAGCAGTCGGAATTGGGTGGCCGTCTCCACCCTTTTTCATTGGCTAAAATGCAGCGCCTTGTGTGGACAGGATTGGCCACACAGCGCAATTGAACAGCCAATCACACGACAGGTCTCGCCGTGGCGCGAAACCGCTCCTGCAGCTGTACCGTCAGTGTTCCACAGCGTCCCCGACCTGTCAGTTGTTCAAAGCCCAAGCAGCAGCTTCCCCACACCGTGCTGACCTTTACCGCTGTCGTGGTAGATCGAATGGCAGTCGTGCCATAGACACACATCGTGTACTAACGTTACTAGTCGTACGGTGCTAGTGACCATGGCCAGACCCGATTTCCCTTGGCCATAGCACACAAAAACATGCATCCGAGCTCAAATCCCAGCTAAGCCGCCGCACGTTGAAGCATACAGACATTGGGCATTATCTACTTTGTTGGCCTTGCGCGGATGCGAATCGCATGTTCGGGCAATGTTGTGGGTCATCCTACTAGTCTACTGCGTCGTCAGCGTCCGTTTCCAAGCTGCTAGGGGCCGCAGCCACCTTTCCGCCATGGACGATAGCGTTGGTTGGTCCACCCTCCACCGTACAGGGTGCAGCTCATTAACAAGAAGAGATTCTCTTCTTGCTCATGTAGCAATCTATTTTTAGAATATCGAAGGCTTGTAGTTGCTCGAATTTCGACGGACCTCGATTTCAGCCAAGAATGCTCTTCTCCATGGGTTTAAACACGATCTTAGTGCGTAACCCTTATCGTTGTAGTCGTTAAAACGAGGTGCGCACCGTCGCGTGGAACATATCTTGCGCCCAGAAAGGTCGAGCACTCACTAGTGTCATGGCGTCTGCGCTGGGCCGGCCACCGCGCTCGCCAATGCTGGAGCGCCACGTACGCTCTCTGACACTGCCGCAGTACGCGGACGCCCCGCGGCATCCATACGCCGCGACGTCGCCCGCGCACTGGGCGCCAATGTGGGCGTGGTTTGAAGCCTTGGGCTACGAAGACCAGCACGACGTACTCCGACGATCACCCGACAGGAGCTCAGGCGACGAGTAGGTGCTTTGCTTTGTCGATGCGCCGTGGATCGGTATGCTGCGGACCTTGCACTCGGTCGTCCTCGACCGCAAGCACGAAGATGGTATGTCGGAGCCGCAAGCCCAAGTCTGGACAACTCTGCGTAGGCGTCTTCCTCGTCGTGCCCAGCACCGTGGATGCCAACACCACCAAGAAGCCAAGGTAAGCATACCTGCCTCTTGTTGCGACTCGATCAATTTGTCGTTTAGTCGAGGCAAGCAGCGCGATCCAAAGCCGACTACGCCGCTGCTCGAGCGCTGTGCGTTTGTGCCGTGGGCCTCGTTGCACGCTTCGGCGGTGGACGAGACGACAGCGTCGCCACGGTCCGTTCTTGTCGACACGTCCTGTCGCTGACACCTGGAACCTAGTGCGAACGCAGCATTCATGTCGGCAAGCCGCCAACTCCTCGCCAGCGTACGGCTATGGGACCACGATACGTACGCGGACGGGTGCTGGATCAAGCGCAGCGGCTGCATACGCCAAGGCGCCTTCCAGCACTTGCTCGAGCTCGTACGTCTTCTATCGCCATACACATCCTCTTAGCGTCACCAAATGACAGGTCTTGCAACACGGATACCGTCGGCTGGGTCCACCGGGGTGTCAAGATGACAGGCGATCTGCGTACGTTATCGTGTCAGGACCACCATCGGCGTTCGAGCACCAGCGTAGGCACCCCGAGGCCACGACCTTGTCGGCGTTCGTGGCGCTGCGCGTCCTCGAGCACTTGATCGAGGTGTTTCGGGGCACGGTGGCGCGCTCGCTGACGCTCTCGGCGCGGTTTGATCGCCTGCTTTGGCTCTGGGAACACACGTCCGAGGCCGACCAGAAAGAACTGCTCACCTCTCCAATGCCTGAGCGGATCCAGCGCCTCCGCAACGCTGCCGACATCCCCGAGAGCGAGATGCTGCTGCACTTGGCTGGCCACCAGCTCCTCGACGAGCTCGAAAACAACGTGCTCAATGACGCACGCTTCGTCGCCGAGTCGCTGTATACATCGACGCTGAGTCGGTGCGGCACGGCGATCGACTTGGTCGCACGCGAGATTGGCCACGATCTCCAAGTACGACTCATACCATAACCATTCCGCGGTCCCACGTACAGCACGTAGGCGGCGGCGACAGAGCAAAAGTCGGCGCGCTTGCTTCGCACCAAGGACAGTGGACCCAAGCCGGCCAAAACCCGGCGCCCGAAAAGCAAGAAGCGGGGCGAGAAGAAGGCTGCGACCTCGCCCGCAACGAGCCGCCACAGCAACGACACATATGGCGACGACCGCGTGGACATGGAGGAGGACGCGACAGCGCCCGTCACGAGCGCATCGTCCAAGCTCAACCCGTCGTCACCAACGTTCGTGGTCCAGTCGCCCGAGACCGCGTCAACGTGCTCGAGTGGTGACAGTAGCTGTCAAGTGTACCAGCTGCCGGACGCCAACGACGACTACTTGGTGATGCCGCCGATGTCATCGTCGTCGATGGGTATGTCATGCTTCGTTGCGTGGCGCGTCACCACAACACACGTAGCTGTGCTGCGATCGGACGCGTCACTCGTCGAGACGTTCACGCTCGCGCTTCACGATGACATACTTGACATGTACGCCATGCTCCAGGACATTGTGAGTCGCCGTCGCCCGTGGCAGATTTGTGTCGTGACGCACCTCAAAGTATCCACGATCTTGGATAGTATTCTTGCTATCTTGGATATCTGCAATAGGAGTGTGTTGCGCGGCTCTGGCCCAACGCCGAGGTCCACGTCTTTGGCTCGTTCGCAACCGGCCTGAGCTGCCCCAAGTCGGACGTAGACCTGCTCATCACCGGCGCCGCGTACGACCGCAAGCGCACCTCGAGCGTCGAGCTTCTGGCGTCGCTCCTTCGGCACGAACCCTGGGTGCAGGCGATCCAGGTCATTGAGCGCACAACGATTCCGCTTGTAAAAGTGACAACCGCCGCCGTACCCTCGTCGTTTGGTGACGCGCAGGGCGTCATCCGACTCGACATCAGCTTTGACCAGCCGCAGCACCGCGGCATCGAGACGTGCATGTACGTCCAGCGCCTCGTGTCAGTCTTGCCCGAGCTGCCTCCGCTCATGCTCGTGCTCAAGCAGCTGCTACTAGAGCACGACCTCAACGACAGTACGCCGCTTGTCTTATTTGGACGTCGATAGATTGATATTTTCCAGGCTACTCGGGCGGTCTCTCGTCGTACGCGCTGACGCTGCTGCTCGCGAGCGTGCTCCGCCCCTTACAGCTGGTCGCGCCCGCGCACCGACCCAACCTCGGCGAGCTTCTCCTGCACTTTTTGCAGCTCTTTGGCCGCGACTTTGATCCGCAGCAGTGGTTCGTCCGGAGCACCCACGGCGGGTACGTCGTCATGCGGCCTGTCGGTGGCGCTGACGCGCGTGCGTAGCCCCCTAATCCCACTGGTCGACGGTTTTCTGCACGGCGCCGGCGACGTGGTCGTCGTTGAAGACCCGCTTCGACCCGAGCACAACGTGGCCAAAGCCAGCTTTGGCTTCAGCCGCGTCCAGCAAGCGCTGCTCGATGCGCTTCTGCGTATCGAGGACCTCATGCCGACGTTCGCGGCGATCGTGGGCCAATGCGCGATCGGCGGCTACGCGACGCCCGAGCACGACCTGCACGCGTGGGCGACGGGCCAAGAGAAGAGCGTGCTGGGCGCGGCGTTTCAGGTGCCGCACCACGTGCACCTCGTGCAGCAACTGCGGTACCTCTGGAGTCCCCTCGACGAGACTGACGACAGCAACGACGACGATGAAAACCCGCTCGCCCTCGAGGACTACAGCGACAAGAACGATCATGTTGACGCCTGGGCGGCTGACGCGGCCGACCTCCTCGATGCGCTGGCAACCAGCATCTGCGTCGCATGCCACGGCGAGCACGGCGCACACCGTCGCGAGTGCCCTATTGCGCGGCTCCTCGCACGCTACGAGCACCTCGTGCACTAGACTGGGTTTCGAACTGTCTTTGGTGAACCATAGACATGTTGGCGACAGCGCATTTCTGTAAAACGTAGCGTAACTCGATATGCATCATCGGCGGCTTGCAGAGGCCAACGCGCTTGTCAACACTATACGAGTATACCGCCTCCGATTAGGCCCACGGTACGTCGGTGCGGCCATCGCCGCGGCGACTGGTGCCTCGTACATCGCGGCGACATCTAGTTCTCTATCTCTATACACTGGCGACGGTCGGTGTGCCATCGTCGGGCTCACTCAAGGACGGGCGGACCGTGGTATGCGAGGTTGACAATGTCAAACGAGTGGGGCGGCGCCGGCGTGGCCTCGAGCGCAACGATCGGGTCGCTGTCGTCCGGCGTGGGCTCCAGTGCGGCTGCCACGCGGTAATACGTACAGTCGCGACCACGGCTATATATCGACGATGAAGCCTGTACGAGATGGAAATGGCTCATACCTTGGGTCGTACGGGGGCGTGAGCACGTCGAGGATCGCACAGCCAATGTCGCTGCCCGATGTGAACTCGTGGAGGTTGCCCTTGTGCGGAAGGAGCTCGGTAGTGTACGGCGCTTGCACCGTGCGGTCTTGCCGCTGCTGCGCAAGCAGGAGTTTCTTCTTGCGCCGCCAAATGGACGGCGGGTCATCGCCCGGGTCGTGCGCGGCCCAGAACGCATCGTTGGCCTCGGCGGGCACCAAGTCGTAGGCCGTCACATGGAGCGAGCCGTAGAGCAGCCGGGAGACAACGCTCATGTCCGGGTGGTTGTGCAGCGGGATCGTGGCGCCGGGGGGCAGGACAAAGATCCTAGGCATCGATGAGGCTACCATGCAGAGTGCGCACGACGACGTACCCGATCGAGACGTCGCGGTCTTCGTAGATGTGGATGTAGCGAATCGCCTTGGAGCCACGGTAGAGCGTCTCGGCGGTCGCGGGCGTCGGCACGTCGAGGCCGACTAGGTTGCAGTGAGTCGCGAAGCGTCGCCAGATCCACGGGCGTACCATGGATCGGCAGGATGGCATCGCAGAGCGCTTTGATCGGCTCGATTTCCTGGAGGCTAAGGGCGCGGCCACGGCCGCCGCCGACCGCCTGCAGCACCGCGCGATGGAGCTTCTGGATAATGGCCATTTTGAGCACTGCGACCAATTATTCATTTCCGCCTCCTGCGATCACTTGGAGAATGTATGTTGTGGCCGCCATCTCCATTTTATCACCAAGCCGCGATGATAGGCGCAACGGACGGATGCTACGGAACCGACGCCGGACGCACGAGGCAACGGGCGATGCGTAGTCTGTACGCGATGATGACCTTGGGTGCAAGGACGCGCTGCGGCGGTGCTGTGCGCGGGCGCCGTCCCGGCCAGGTACAGCGGCGTGCGTGTCTTTGCGAGCGCTGAGCTGGCACGTTCGTGGCCCTCGTCGCACGCCCAATCCTTGAAGATTGCAACCGAGGACTGGTCCCTGCCACGCTCACCAGCATCCTCGACGTGGCGACTCTACGCACTGCACGAACAAACGAAACAAACCGACATCGGTCGGCGGCCGACCGCAGGAAGCTGCCAGCACGTCCACACGGACGCCTCTGAGTCATCTTATGCATGGAGCAGGTGCTGATCCGGCCTGTGTTGGCTTTGCAGGAGCAGCACAGCTGGGAGTAGCATGTGCAGTGCAGCAGTGCATGTATGTACGTACCGCGTACAGTGTAGATGGAATCGGTACGACGCACCGACAGATGCAAATGCCCGGCTCCTCTGCTCGACTCCTATTCTCCCGGTCCAAGAAGCAATATGCCAACGGCCTCGGCAGCCTCGAGATACCTCAGCTCTCAGCTCTATTAAGACAGTGTAGACGATGACTTTTGGGCCAATTCAAAACTGGGGGTATTCGTTGAAGAAAGCATTTAGTACTCCTCGCCGTAGTCCATGTCCTCGCCGTCCTGGCTTTCGGCCGAGACCTCTTCGTAGTCCTTCTCGAGGGCAGCAAGATCTTCACGGGCCTCCGAGAACTCGCCTTCTTCCATGCCTTCGCCGACATACCAGTGGACGAACGCGCGCTTGGCGTACATCAAGTCGAACTTGTGGTCGATGCGCGAGAAGACCTCGGCGATGGCCGACGTGTTGGAGATCATGGCGCACGCGCGCTGGACGCGGGCGAGATCGCCACCGGGCACGACCGTCGGCGGCTCGTAGTTGATGCCGCACTTGAAGCCCGTGGGGCACCAGTCGACAAACTGGATCGTGCGCTTGGTCTTGATGGTCGCGACGGCGGCGTTGACATCCTTGGGGACGATATCACCGCGGTACATGAGGCACGCCGCCATGTACTTGCCGTGGCGCGGGTCGCACTTGGCCATCATCGAGAGCGGGTCGAAGCACGAGTTGGTGATCTCGGCGACCGAGAGCTGCTCGTGGTAGGCCTTCTCGGCCGAGATTACCGGCGCGTACGACGAGAGCATGAAGTGGATGCGCGGGTACGGGACGAGGTTCGTCTGGAACTCGGTGATATCGACGTTGAGCGAACCATCGAAGCGGAGCGACGTCGTGAGCGACGAGATGACCTGCGCGATCAAGCGGTTGAGGTTCGTGTACGACGGGCGCTCAATGTCGAGCGAGCGCTTGCAGATGTCGTAGATGGCTTCGTTGTCGAGGAGGATCGACACATCCGTGTGCTCGAGGAGCGAGTGCGTGGCCAAGACCGAGTTGTACGGTTCAACAACGGCCGTCGAGACCTGCGGCGACGGGTAGATCGTGAAGCCGAGCTTCGACTTGCGGCCATAGTCGACCGAGAGACGCTCGAGGAGGAGCGAGCCGAGGCCCGAACCGGTACCACCGCCGACAGCGTTGAAGACCATGAAGCCCTGGAGGCCCGTGCAGCTGTCCGCGAGCTTGCGCACACGGTCCAAGATGGCATCGACGATTTCCTTGCCGATCGTGTAGTGACCACGGGCGTAGTTGTTGGCGGCGTCTTCCTTGCCCGAGATGATCTGCTCCGGGTGGTAGAGCTGGCGGTAGGTGCCTGTGCGGACTTCGTCGCAGACCGAGGGTTCAAGATCGGCGAAGACAGCGCGCGGGACGTGCTTGCCGGCGCCGGTCTCGCTGAAGAAGGTGTTGAAGGCGTCGTCGCCACCGCCGATCGTCTTGTCCGAGGGCATCTGGCCATCGGGCTGGATGCCATGCTCGAGGCAGTAGAGCTCCCAGCAGGCGTTACCGACCTGGATACCGCCCTGGCCGAGGTGAATGGAGAGGATCTCGCGCATTGTTGTTAGGTCAATGAGCTCGAAGAAGCAAAAGTGAAAATGGCAGTCGTCGTCTGCGTACCGTCAACGACGCAGCCAATCATGTGCCATCGTCTTCGTTTGGGAGGGAAATCCGCGCGCGTGATTGGCTGCTTTCGTATCCAGACGCGGCTGCGGCTTGTCTATTGACACGCCACTTCCTGCCCGTCCCTTACGCGGCCATGACCACTACGAGGAAGATGGACGCATCGTCTTTACCTCATCAGCATGGACTCGCGATAGACGTACATCTAGTCGTTAGCAGTATGAGCCTTTTACCAAGGAGTGACCGTTGGGATGCCATGCAGGACATGAACAGGAACGGGCGTTGGAGCGGCGAGTTGCGTGTTTTTACACAGCCCATGCGTGACCAAGATGGGCAAGCTTGAAGAGCGGCTTGAAGGTCAATCCGGCTGTCGAAGCACGCATTCTCGCTGGTTTCTAATGTGCAGTATGTAGAGTCATTTGCTAGGGCTATGGAAGCGGCAGCTCGGCTTCCATCTTAGCAAGACTGAGCTCTTGGGCGATTAAGGACGCCGGCGTATGGGGCAGAAAAGCCCGCGAGCGAGCTAAAAACAAGGGACATAGTCGTGGGGTTGGGTGCTCGTAGACCCCAAAGACGCTGCTGTCGCCAAAGAAAAGCACCGTGGCACCGGGGCACCAACTGGGCGAAAGCCCGCGCGCCGATCAGCTTCAAGGAAGCGAACGCGTGGGTCAAAACACACCAATCACATTTGAGGACCGTATTTTAATGTTGTTGAACTGTATTTACCTTGATGTTTGTATGGAATAAAATACACCAAGCCCGGTAGGCCCGTCGACGCCCGACACCGTATTATACACTGTATTGGACGCGACAAATCATTACACTGTATTATACTCCCAAGCATCGTCCTGCGTGGCACGGAGCGGCGCGGTCAGTTGCGCAGTCGCTGATGCAGGATCGGCGACTTGGGAGGGTGACGTGCACGCGCACTCGCGACATCGGTGTCATTCGGCTTTCTCACTGGTCCTCGCACCGTGGCATGTCTTGTTACGTGGCTGCGTCCGCGACCTTCCCGCGCGAATCCAAATCTTGGATCTTGCACTGCGCCGAGATGATTTCTGCATGGTACGTCATGGGCGCTCTGTGTAGTACTATCGCGGAGGCTACATATCTTGTATCAATCGGAACACTACCTCCAAGGATGGCTGCTCAAGCAAGACACTGGATCACGCATTGAGCGAAAACACTGTGTGAATCAATCACGCTGTCCAAACTCTGTTTAAAACCCGATGTGCGCGTCTCGCCCACACGTTCTTTTTGATGGTCTGTATAGGGCTCGGGGTGGTTCCTGGCTCTCTTTTCATCCAATCACCGATGCGGACGCCGTGAATATTGAGTTCTGCGCAGCGCGGATTGGCTGGCGCGCAATCTCCGCCGGAAGGGAGGCATGAGTGATCCTGCGTCGCTGATTGGCCGTGCTTTAGCCTCGCGCGCGCTGATTGGCCAAAACGCCGTTTGACGATTCAAAATTCAAATGGGTCGGCAAACCCCTTTCCCACTTTCGCTTTTCGGTGCAAGCGTCCATCACAACCGCTTTCGCACCCGCAGCTTCCTCCACCAGCGTACGTCCCATGCCCCGAGGAAGCCCCCATCCTCATGGCTCTTCCTAGGACCAACATGCGCGAGATCCTCTCCATTCACCTCGGCCAGGGCGGTATCCAGGTCGGTAACTCCTGCTGGGAGCTCTACTGCCTCGAGCATGGCATCCAGCCCGATGGCCAGATGCCCTCGGACAAGACGATCGGCGGTGGCGACGACGCCTTCAACACCTTCTTCAGCGAGACCGGCGCCGGCAAGCATGTCCCTCGTGCTGTCTTTGTCGATCTTGAACCCTCGGTCTGCGACGAAGTCCGTACGGGCACCTACCGCCAGCTCTACCATCCGGAGCAGATCATCTCGGGCAAGGAAGACGCCGCCAACAACTACGCTCGTGGTCACTACACGATCGGCAAGGAGATTGTCGACCAGGTCCTCGATCGCGTGCGCAAGCTTGCGGACAACTGCACGGGCCTCCAGGGCTTCATGGTCTTCAACGCTGTCGGCGGTGGTACCGGTTCGGGCCTCGGCTCGCTCCTTCTCGAGCGTCTCTCGGTCGACTATGGCCGCAAGTCGAAGCTCGGCTTCACGATCTACCCGTCGCCGCAGGTCTCGACGGCCGTTGTTGAACCGTACAACTCGGTCCTTTCGACCCACTCGCTCTTGGAGCACACCGATGTCGCCATCATGCTTGACAACGAAGCCATCTATGACATCTGCAAGCGCTCGCTCGACATTGAGCGCCCGTCGTACACCAACTTGAACCGTCTCGTTGCCCAGGTCATCTCGTCGCTCACGACGTCGCTCCGCTTCGATGGTTCGCTCAACGTCGATATCACCGAGTTCCAGACGAACCTCGTCCCGTACCCGCGCATCCACTTCATGCTCTCGTCGTACGCCCCCGTCATCAGCGCGGAGAAGGCCTACCATGAGCAGCTCTCTGTTGCCGAGATCACAAACTCGTGCTTTGAACCTTCGTCCATGATGGCCAAGTGCGACCCGCGCCACGGCAAGTACATGGCGGCGTGCCTCATGTACCGCGGTGACGTTGTCCCCAAGGACGTCAACGCCGCCGTCGCGACCATCAAGAACAAGCGTACGGTCCAGTTTGTCGACTGGTGCCCCACGGGCTTCAAGTGCGGCATCAACTACCAGCCGCCGACCGTTGTCCCGGGCGGTGACTTGGCGCGTGTTCAGCGTGCTGTCGCCATGATCTCCAACACGTCGGCCATCGCTGAGGTCTTCTCGCGCATTGACCACAAGTTCGACTTGATGTACGCCAAGCGCGCGTTCGTCCACTGGTATGTCGGTGAAGGGATGGAAGAAGGCGAGTTCTCGGAGGCTCGTGAAGATCTTGCTGCCCTCGAGAAGGACTACGAAGAAGTCTCGGCCGAGACGCAGGAAGGCGATGGCGAAGACATGGAATACGGCGAGGAGTACTAAGGTTGTGGCAAGCAGTTTTGCCCTATATAACATGCGTTGTCAATGATGCGTCAAAGTCTTCCTGGATGACATATATGGCACGAGGGAAGAAGCACAGGACTGCAATAGGATACGGTGTTTATTCACATGATGGGCACATCTACTGTCGCTTAGTCGGCGCCATGGGCTTCTTGATGCCCTGCCACATGGAGTTGACGCTCACCGCCCAGAGGCCTAGCGCCAAAACAGGAACCACGAGCCAGCCGATCGTCGCGTTCTTCGTCGGGAGGGGCACAGCCTTGGAACGGAACTGCTTGCGCTCGGCAAAGTCGGTCGCTCGACGCCCAATGGCGTTGGGGGCCATGACGGACCGTTGGCGGTGGTACTCAGCCGTCGTAAAGCGATCAAACGAGTTGGCGTTGGCCATGAGGCGGTTCACGTCCTCGGACGTCATGCGCTTGTAGCCATCGTCCTTGACGACGCCGTCCGTGGAGCCAACGGTCGCGAACGTCGACATGCCATACGTCTTGAGATCGTACTGCGTGCGCGATTCGACACTGCTCAAGGTATCATAGGCTTCGTTGACATCTTGGAAGAAGGAGCTGGACGCGCCGCTGGGAATCGAGCCCTAACGCAGCGGCACGCATGAGCACATGATGGCACCGCTCATGGCATTGTCTACCTGCGGGGCCTTGCGATCGGGGTGATGGAGGAGTGCGAGCTTGCGGTAGGCGGCCTTGACGTCGTCCATGGACGCATGGGGCGGGACGTCGAGGATCGAGTAGAGGTCGAGCTTCTTGGCGCTGGCCATGGTTGCTTCTGTTGCGGGCTTCGGGCGACTTCTGCGTGTGCTCGAACGAGGAGCCAAAAACCACCACGATGACGGCCTCTCGCCTTGGCACAAGCGGTATCCGGATCCGTACGACAATTCAAATAGTGTACAGAACACCATTTATAAAACTGAAATAATGTTCCGACACGTTAAACAGAAATAGTGTTTGTTTCAATATATCGCAGACAACAGTGTGCATTATTGACTGGTACTACGACAGCTGTGGTTACGCGCGCTTGAAGACAGCCGCGGCGCCCATGCCCGTGCCAATGCACATGGAGATGACACCGTACGTCTTTTGCGTCCGCTGGAGCTCGTGGAGGAGCGTCGCAATCTGCCGGGCGCCCGTGCAGCCAAGTGGGTGGCCAAGCGCAATGGCGCCGCCTAACGACCACCACCGAGTGCCATGAGATTGCCGGAACCGTGCGTAGATGGCATCGATTACCGTTCGGGTTGACCTTCTCCATGGGAATCTTGAGCTCGTGGATGCAGTACAAGGCCTAGCCCGTCGTTAGCCACGCATGGCAAGAGGTTGGAGGCGTGTACTTGGCTCGCGAAAGCTTCATTGATCTCAAACACATCAATGTCTTCGATGCGGAGATCGGCCTTGGCAAGCGCCGCAGGAATCGCATACGCCGGGCCTACGCAGCCGCCGCCATGAGCCTTCTCGTGTCAAGGAGCGAAGGACGCACCGACGCCCATGATCTCCGGTGGCACGCCCGCCACCTGGCATGAAACTGAATGAGCGTCTGCCGTAGTAGGAGATGCAGAAAGAAGCACGAACCGCGTACGAGACAAACGTGCCGAGGATCGGCAGCTGGAGCTTCTCGGCCATCGCACGCGTCATGACAAGGACGGCCGCCGCGCCGTCGCTGACTTGGCTCGAGTTGCCTGCATAGACAGGGCATGTTGTGGAAAGATCATCATACTCGATGCTCTGTACCAGCCGTCGTCGTCCCGTTCTCCTTGAAAGACGTGCGGAGCTTCGCGAGGCCTTCAACAGTCGTGCCGGCGCGGACGCCTTCGTCCTTGGAGATGACAACTTCCTTGCCATCGTCCGTCTTGAGCACGACGGGCGTGATCTCGGCGTCAAAGCGACCCGCCGCTTGCGCCGCGGCCGCCTTGGCATGCGACGCTGCCGCCAACGTGTCCTATCGCCAGCGCCATGAGATTGTCGGTCGAGGTAACGAGATGGAGAGGCAGAGTACCTGTTGCGTCCGCGTGATGCCATACTTGGCAGCCACGTTCTCGCTCGTGAGGCCCATCGAGACCGTGCAGTTCTTTGCCCCTTCGTTCGCGTACACCTACGTGTGATATCCATTTGTGCATTGATGCATACGAGCATCTCGTGCATGAAGCGATGAGAGATAAATGCAAGACGTACGTCCTCCCAAGCAACGTCCGGAGCGCTGCCGCCCATGTCCGTCAGCGACATGCACTCGACGCCCGCAGCAAGCCCGACGTCGTAGTAGCCCGCTTGGATGGCTGCCGCGACGTTGGCAAAGGCTTGCAGGCCCGACGAGCATTGGCTAGATACGACCGAGTGTGACCGGATGGTTCGCCGCATCCAAAGGCGTACCGGTTCACCGAGTTGAGCGGGACAGTATAGGGAATGCCCGCGCAGAGCTGGCCCATGCGGGCGCCCACGGCCGCCGAGCCGGGCTGGAGCACGTTGCCTATCATATGTGCGACGCTCGTGAGCGCAGCGATCCTCCAAGCAAGCCACGTACCGACAACGATGTCGCCAATGATCTTGGGGTCCACCTTGGTCTGCTTCAAAACGCCTTCAAACACCTAGCGTGCGCGCTGAGGCCATGCCTTGCACAGACGTATGTCTACCTGGCGCAGCAAGACGTCCGGCGTCGTGTCCTTAAAGGCGCCGCGCTTGGCCTTGGCGATGGGCGTGCGCGTCGCCGCGACGACGACGACTTCGGTCGGCGATGGCGTCTGGAGGTGGCCTTGGATGCGGTTGAGGCGCTGCATGGTGGTCGCGGCTGATTTGGTTGTGCGAGCCTGCCAGCATCCTGCGTCCATAACACACTATTCCAGTCACGTTATTACGTAAATAGTGTTTGTAGCCCCCTTTTTTGTAGGTCTGCCCCGCGGCACTGGGATATGCCGACGGCCCTTCTTGCCATTTACGTAGACAATCGGAGCGTTAGATGCCAACCGAACCCAAGAGTTGAGTGAACTTCTCTCGTGATGGCAGGGACCCTCGGCACCACGAGAATCAGGTCATACACTATTTCATGTACTTCACATCGCCGACAACTTCAAGTTGTGATTGTTTGTGGGCGAAGATTTCAAAGCACGACGCGATACTCTCCTATCTTATCGGATCCATTCTCGTTGACCGATTCGTCTGTGAGCGATGAATTGGCCCTCAGACAACTTGATGTCCCTGCAGCGGACCGCATTTTGCAGGGATCACACAGCTCCTTCATGCGCATCCGCCCCATCTTCGCGAGTGTAAACCACGCCAAACGAGCCGAATGACAACAACAATCATCAGGATCAATCTGGGACTACTCTTGTCTGCATGACTATTGAAAACAAAATCACTTTGCTGGACTACGTTCTTCTGTGTGATATGCACCTCGGTAGCAGCGCATCGCTCTTGGCTTGAAGACGCTCTCGCAATCTCCATCGTTGTCTTGCACTGCCCTGATGACACAGTTGGGAACGTGGGCGATGGCAGAAGCTCCGACCAGTGTAGCTAGAGCTGTAGCTTGTGAGGTCATCGAGTCATTTCGCTGGGTCTGGATCGCGACGAAGATCGGACCTGCCGAGCGATCTGGGGTTGGCGCGACGAAGTCTATTTTAACTAATTTTGCTCGACGCAATACGATACTCAAGTCATTTAAAAAACAGGATGACATTGATGGACCAATCAACGTGTCGCCCGCCCATCGCTGGACCCAGGAGCGTGCCACGTCATTCGACCGGTGCCAAATCGACCGTTCGATAAAAAGTGGCCGGTCGACCGTCGTGCAGCCAAAAGCGAATTTGCGGACAAGATGCAAGTGGGCTGGCAGCGCGCCGCGTCTGCGACGTCCTGCACGTTGGCGACGACGAGCTCGCAGCGATCAAGACCATCGGCGACCTCAAGACGCTCCTCGTCGCCAAGCTCGGTGAGTCCGGCATCGTCGCGCACGACGCCGAGCTCAAGTTCAACAACTTCGAACTTGGAGACTATGAAGAGCTTGCCCCGTACGTGCCAGCGCTGGACGACGGTGGCCTGAGATGGATGCTGCGCACCGCGGATGTGGCCACCGACGACGGCAGCGTTCCGATCTTTGTCCAGCTTCCGTGCTTTCGCATCGTCAAGCTCAAGGTCCATTTGGACTCCTTGCTCGGTGTCGCGACGGAAGCGCTGATGACGAAGGGCTACTACTCCTGTTCCTTCGCTTACTTCCACGACGGTTCTCGCTATTGTGCTGATCAATCTCTGGCTTCCATTGGCGTCACGTCGGGGGACACGGTGGTCATCCACTTAGGACAAGTCGGTGGAGGCTCAGCAGCCATGTTTGCCGACGTCGCGAACACCAACGCGATGCGTTCCATCGGCTTTTCGTATAGAGCCCCGTCGTGGCGTAAGGTATATCACGGGCTCAACGTGCATGGCGCGTGCACCTACCAAGGTTGCGAGGCTTTCAACAAGGAGGTCATTTCGCCTCAGCGCTTCAACCCCTTCAACATTATGGTGCACACCCCGCCCTGCCCGATGTGCGGCCGAGCGATCAAAGCCACGTCGTGTGGCTTCTTCGCCTGCGAGTGGCGCTTCCTGGGGCAGAAAGCCGACTCGGGCCACTTCATCAGCTCTGGAAAACGCTTCCCGACAATACTAGCTGCCACAAGTTCGACGGCGACGACAGCAACTTGGTGCTCTGGCGCTCCCTCGTCCTTCTTGTGCGGTCGAGCAAGCACGAGCCCCCGTGCGCGCTTTGCCAAGGCGAGTTCGCGCAACATTCCCGCACGCCATGCGGGCACATGCATCGTGCTTGTGTGACGACGTGGGTCGCTAGCTGTGCCGTCCGTCGCATCGCCGGTGCTCACTGCCCCGAGTGCCGCGCCGCTATCGCATAGACTACCCGCTTTTATGACCTACTCGACTAATCGACTAATCGACTAATCGACTAATCGACTAATCGACTAATCGACAATTGCACGTCCAATCTTACCATTGCATGGGCAAGATGCCCACGCCTTGGTAGCGTCGCGACCATCTCGCGAGCAGGAGCGCACCGACAGAAGCGACGCATTGACCAAGCCTCTCGTAACCATAGAGCGCAACCCTAGCCCCAGCTCGCGCAACCCTAGCCCCAGCTCGCGCAACCCTGGCCCCAGCTCGCGCCTCCATCAAGAGTCAACCACGTCATGTCGCATAGTACCATAGACACTATACATGTGCATCGATATAAAGTACTTGGAGAAACGAGAGAGTGCATTCGATAAGATAAGGTGGACGTCTACGGCTCGCCCGCGGACCGGACTGGCTCGTGGAGCAGCGTCGCATCGTACCCGACGTTCTCGAGCGTCTCGAGGAGGACCTTGGCGCTGGCGCCGCCAGAGACATAGACGCACTTGTCGGCAATGTCAATGTAGATGCGGTCAACGCCGTCGACGGTCTGCAGCGCCTGCGTCACCGTCGCGCCGCAGTTCTTCATGCACATCATGCTCGGCGCATGGAGGATCGTGAGCGTCTTGAAGTCGGTGAACCGCCACGGCGCCGCGATCCCACCCACGTCGTCACGCGTCACCGGCGCCTTCTTGTCGACCTTGAAGAAGAGAAAGCCGACGCCAAAGCCCAGAATCAGCGAGAGGAAGAGCCCCGTGTCGTAGATCATGACGACAAGCATCGCGAGGTACGCGAGCGTCATCTGCATCATGTACAGCAGCGTCAAAATGAGCTTGTGGAGCCGCTTCTGGCCGTTCGACGCCTTGCGCTTCCGGAACGTCTGGCGCAGATTCTCGCGCGTCCGGACAAAGTATTCGTTGAGCAGCGGCAGCGCAAAGACTCCAAGAAAGCCGAACGCGTACTTGACCGACGAGTTGAGCACCCACGGCTGGAAGAAGAGCTTGACGCACGTGCCGTGCACCGTGGTCTGGAAGCCGGAAAACATGACCGACGCGCCCGTGCAGAACGGCGTGTCGTCCGAGAGCGCGGCCGGCGTCGTCGTCGAGGGCGTGGCCGGGGCCGTCGTTGGCGTCGACAAGGCGTCGACGGGCACTTGAAACTGGTCCGGGCACGTCGCGCCGCCGCACGACATGTTGCGCACACCAAAGTACTAGAGACCACATGAGTATGGAGCCATAAACAGCAAGAGCGACGTACGGGCGACGCAGCAAGACCGGCGAGGAACGTCTGCTTGTTGGCCTCGGTCGTAAAGTAGATCTTCTGGCCGCGCTTCAAGCAAATGAACGCAAACGCACTGGACGTGACGGTCTCGCCGCTGATCGGATCCTTGACGCTCGTAGACGCGTCGTCGCACTCGGGGCACGTGTTGGTGCAAACGGTCGTGCTGTTGGCGAGGTCGTGCTGTGTTTATACAATGAGATGTTGTAGTTGCAGGGGTGGATGTGTCGTACCAAGGTGGCGCCGACAAGCGCGGGGTGCGAGAAGGCGCTCGAGCCCTTCTTGTAGTCGTTGCCCGTGTTCATATCGCACGTGTAGATCTTCTGACCGTTGTTGAGCTCCGTGAACCACGTAAAGTTGTTGTCCTTGGCCGCCATGTTGCACGACGGGCAGCGCTTGCCGTCGTTGCTGTTAGCCTCTTGGGCATGGGCGTGGGCATGGGCGTGGGCATGGGCGTGGGCATGGGCGCCGTGGCTCACGACGACGGAGGCGAGGCCAAGGAGCAGCGTCGCAAGCAGCAGGATACGAGCGTGGCGTGGCATGGCGGACTCGTTGACGCTCGATTGCGCAGGCGGTCGAGTTTGATTAAATGACGCAATTTGCGCCAATAAAATGCGACTGCCAACAAAGACCACGACCGATAGTTTGTTGAAGTGCACCCAGTAGCTTTATTTAATAAAATTAAAAAAGGCGGCGTGGTGCCCGTCGACCACAACTCCCTCGCAATACGAACCTGTGTCCAATAAGCTCGTCCATGTAGAGGCAAGCCCACATCAACGTACATGGGGTGTTCGACGCGGCGAATCGCAGGTACGTTGCTCCCGAACGATCCTTGTCCATAGAATCTGATGGCCTAAGATCTTAGAGGATACAAGATCTTCAAAGGCTGCAGTGTTCCCAGTCATGATGACTCTACTCTAGTA
Source organism: Saprolegnia diclina VS20 (assembly GCF_000281045.1). Taxonomy (NCBI): domain Eukaryota; phylum Oomycota; class Saprolegniomycetes; order Saprolegniales; family Saprolegniaceae; genus Saprolegnia; species Saprolegnia diclina. The sequence goes on along the minus strand of NW_008246112.1, from coordinate 337,947 downwards.
TATGCTGCTGCACGCAACCCGAATTCCCTGACACAACCTCTCGCAAGGGCAACATCGAAGTAGTCCTGCATGAAGCAGAAAGATCCTGCGTGAAGCCGAAAGATCCTGTTCCGTCAAGCTGGATATCTCAGTCGAGCAGGTGATGATGAAAGCGATAAGCTCAGCGCAAAAGACCTGCTTGGCGCCCTCCTTGCGGCAGGTAGATGCTTCAAGGAGGCCTGAATAGCGCCGTCGAGCGGAAGGTTCACGACCCTTCCGAGAAGGTCCCGGGACTTGAAGGGTGGTTGAGCCATTAAAGCCAGGGACACAAATCGGACGTTCGTTGTTTGCATCTGAGTATGGCATACTCCGACTCATATTCGAGACAGCCAAATAAAATACAGTGCTTGGGCCAAAGACCAAACAATTGCTCGACCCGGGTGCACCGTTGGTTGACAATTGCGTGGGGTGGTACGCTTTAATAAACACGACGGCCTGTCTCACTGCTTCATCTAGTTTTTGTATGGCACACCCGGCCGCGCGTGTATTTTTTTGTTGCCAGCGTCGACAATTGCCGGTATTGGGGGGACCACTCCTTGTCTACTGAGACTGCACTTGGTGTTTGTATCTGCATACTCAAACCAAGGTAGCTGGTGGGTTGCGTGGAAACCCAGCGTTGCGCTCGGTGAAACCCGAATTTACCATGCAATTTGCACGCGCGGTCCTCGCCGCGGTCGTCCTCCTCGTCGCTATGGCCTTGGCGCAGCAGGACCTCCATGACACCCAGTGCCCGCTCTGCGCCATGGACGTCATCCCGTCGCTCAACCAGACCTTCAAGGGCAACCAAGCCATCTACGCCTGCGAGATGGCCGGCCACCTCGAGACGCTGGCCAACCCGGCGGTACGTCGGTCGCCTCTCGCCGCGCCTCACAACGATCCATGGTCTGTAGGGCAAGGTGCTGCGAGGCGCGGTGCCCGTCACGGCCTTGGATGCGCCGTATACTCATGCGCACATGGGCTGCCCCGTCTGCGGCTCGACCGACCTCAAGTACGCCATGACGTGGGGCACCCAGGGCAACCAAAAGCTGTACACATGCTCCAAGGAGCACGCCGACTTGATCTTGGCCGACCAGGTACTTCTAGTCCTTGCCAGTACGTAGCGTGATGACCATCGATCGTGGTATAGAAAAGCTACTACGTCGGGACGGGTCCGGAACCGGTCACAGGCTTTTGCAACCACGCGTCGGTCATGTTTGACGGCTTCCAGTCGTCGGTCGGAAGCACATGTGTCAAGCTCTTCTTCCAGCCGTGGGTCCTCGACTCGTCGGTCAAGTACGCGTTTGGCTTTATCGGGATTGTGCTCCTTGGCATCTTTCTCGAGTGGCTTGGCGAGTACCGAGAGGCTCTTGAAGAGGTATTTCCCATTGCAATTCACAAAATGTGGGCCGCTAACGAGAATTTTGTGATAGAAATTCATCCGCGTCTATGGCGTCTCGACTGATGACGTCTTGGCCAACTCGTGCGTCCAGCTCAACACGCCTCCTGCGTTCACCAAATCGGCGGCCTCGAGCCTCATCGACGCGACGCCGACGACAGTCAAGACGACCAAGCTTCCTCTCTGGTGCTCGACTGTCCTCGCCTGCCTCTACATGCTCGCGCTCTCGATCGGGTACCTCATCATGCTCGTGGCCATGCTCTACGAGTCGGGCCTCTTTGTCGCTGCGATTCTCGGTCTTGGCGCCGGCTTTTACTTCTTCAAGGACACGGAGCAGGACCAAATGTCGGGCAACATCGACCCGTGCTGCTCCACGTAGTTGCCGAGAATTTTACTATTTTAAACAATTTCGAGTACTCTAGCTGTGTGGAAGGAATCGACCTAGGTCCATGAAGATGCTCACAAGGCCCCTTGGCGTCAAGCAGTGCGCTGTCAGGTCCCAACCGAGGCAGCAGGAAGGTCCATGCACTGCCATCAGTGGCGAGCAATACTGGTTTACAACACAGTAGACCAACATTATCTATTTCGACAAGGCTTCAGGTCAAGTGAAGGGCAATGTCGCGTCGTGGCTTTGGCGCATAACGATGACCACGCGATGCGTTTGTACTCGAGCACGCTGCAGCATTGCCACCGTCCATGACCTCGGGAAGCGTCAAGAGGCTGTGAAGTTGTTGCTCTGCGCGGTGGCTAACTGTGAGAGCAATTCGAGGAAAGAAGGACCTTCACTGGCCGAATCGCTCAAGAACGACACGACGACATCGTCGCCAAGGCGACACCACGCGGCGAGAGTCCGCGGTAGAGCGCTGTGCTCATGCCACGACCACCGAGTCCGAGTATCTCGATGGTTGTAGTTGCAAGCTACTCTGTTGCCAGCACGTTGCGAGCTGCTCGAATTGACGGCAGTGCAGTGGACGCCACAAGGTGTTTGCCGCTGCGAGCCCACCACAACCTGCGCGCTTACTCGCTCTACGACTGACAGGGTGCGTCTTGCCATGCAGCTTGGGCCATACGAACTTGCTCCTGGCAGTCGGAATCGAGCCCATCACTCGCCTCGTCCCGCCAAGTGCAACGTAGAAAATCCGTCTTATCCGGATGGCGCATACGGATGGCCGGTTGTTGGTTCAAAAGTCGAGACGCCGCCGGACGCCGACACGCGATAGATGGACGAGCACGTGTACGAGCAGCTGCTGCGGGCTGTCGACGTCTGCCACGCGACCGGGAGCCTCAAGGCCGAGCGCGACGCGGCCTACGCCTACTGCGAGCAGTTTCAGCAGACGCCCAACTGCGTCAGCTACGCCTTCTACCTCCTCCAGCAGCGTGGGCATGCCAGCCACCACCGCCACTTTGCGCTGCATGTCGTCGAGAACTATATCCGCGTCCACTGGAAGAATTGCTCGGCCGACGAGACGGTGCAGTACCGGTCGACGCTGCTCAACATTGTGGCGTCGCATGTCGCCGCCGACGAGCCGTCGTTCATCAAGGAGAAGCTGGTCAAGGTGCTCGCCGACATTGCCAAGCGCCAGTTCCCGCAGCGCTGGCCCGACCTCCTCGAGCAGCTCCTGTCGCTCTGGTCCATGGGCCCAATCCAAGCCGAAATCGTCATGCTCCTCTTTCGGTCGATTGCAGAAGACTGTGTGAGCTCGAGCTTCAACAGCACGATCCCGCCGATTCGGCGCAAGGACATTCTCCAGGGCCTCAACGCGTGCTTCCCGACGCTCTTCCCGCTCGTGTACCAGCAGCTCGAGATGCAGTATGCGCAGCTGCAGTCGCCCTCGGCCGACCACAAGACTGCCAACGCCGTCATCTTGGCCGCGCTCCAAATGATGAAGGAGTTCCTCGACTGGATGCCCGTGAATACGCCCGCGTCCCCCGACACCAACTTTATCGCGGTCGCAAGCCTCCTCTTGCAGTCGCCGGCGCTGCAGCACAGCATCCGCATCGCGGCCGCCGAGTGCTTGGAAGTCTACTTCTCGCGTACCTTTGGGAAAGACCACTTGGCGCTCGTGGTGGCCACGACGCAGACGTGCTGGTCGGCATTAGCGCAGATCTCGGTCGCCGACGTAAACGACAGCGACGACTTGAACTTGCACTTGCACGTGAACCGCGTGCTCGTGAGCTGGGGCACGCACCAGCTCGAGCTGCTCGTGGCCGAGCTCCCAGCCTCGCACGACGTGCTGCTTCCGTTTGTGGAGCTCCTTTTGCGTTTCTTCCAGCACCCGTCGCTCACCGTCACAGAGGCTCAAGTCATCGTGTGGCTCAACCTCCTCAAGCAGAAGAAGGTCGTGAGCAGCCTCTTGGTGCCCCACAACGTCTTGCCCGCGCTCTGGCGTACCTCGATGGACAAGTACTTTAAGCTCCACTCGCCCGACCGCGACGACGCACACCCTGTGAGCGCCCTCGAGTTTGACGACAACGACGCGTACGTGGCCTTCTACAGCAATTTCCGCGGCCGCCTCTACGGCATTCTGCGGCTCCTTTTGCAGCTGCAGCCCGGCGTCGGCTTGCAACTGCTCTACGAGCGGCTGCAGTACGTCTTGTCGGCGCACGCGCGGGGGACGGATGCGCTCGACGAGCATGGACACTGCACCGACAGCAGCACGGCGCATTTGTACCACGAAGGACTCGTCGCGCTCATCGACTGTATCATGAAGTCGCTGCCCGAGTCGGCGCTGAACGAGGCAAGCCACTTGGCGACGCTGAGCGCGACGGTCGAAGCGCTCTTAGCGTACGAGACGCCGGACCCATGGCTGCTCTTTCGCCACTGCCTCGCGCTGTCGCTGTTTGCCAAGTACTACATGCGCGCGCCGGGCTTATACCCGCGCGTGTTTGAGCGCCTCTTTGGCCTCATTGTGTTTGCGCAGCCGGGCGAGACGATTTTGACGACCATGGACCCGACGACCATGAACGTCCGTCGGCGCGCGCTGGCGTCCTTGATCTCGATCTGCCACGCGTCACCGTCGCATGTCCTGCCGTTCCTCCCCATCCTCTGCAACCAGGTAAACTGCTGTGCATGACGTTTGTGCTTCAACAAGTCGTGGTTTGATCGTCGGTATCGTAGGTCATTGGTCTCTTCCCGGTCGTGCTCGACAGCGAGAGCGTCCTCTTGTACGAGATGCTCGTCCTGGTTTCCAACTCGCTGCCGACGGCCGACGAGCGCACGTTGTTCATTGGCCAAATCACCGCCGAGCCATTGGCGTCGTGGACGTCCCCGGCCATGACGGCGCTCGTCGCGTCGCCGTCGTCACTGGTCGCGGCCATGACGGCCAAGGACGACGCACTTGTCTTTGGCTTGGTCAAGGTGCTCACGACGTTGTATGGCATTGCCCGTCGGATCGTTCATGGGGAGAGCGTGCACCCATTCGCGAGCGTTTGGCCGGTCTTGCTGCCCAACTTGCTGTCGCTCTTGCGGACGCTGCAGACGCTGCCCGTCGAGCAACACACGCTGTTTGCAGCATCCGACAATTCGGACGTGCGCGGCGTGCTCTGCATGTCCCAAGAAGAGGTCGTCCAGGCGCTCGTCGGGAAGGAGCAGGTGCCCGCGCTGCAGCCCGACCTCCTCAAGTATGCGCGCTGGGCCAAGAACGTGCGCGACATTGGCTACCACCTCGTCGGGTGCGCGCTCTCGCTGCCCAGCTTTTACGCACTTGTCGACATTCCGTCGCTTGCCAGCATGCTCGACCAGGCCGTGCTCGTGCATATGGAAACGATGGAGCACCGGCATTGGAAGTCGTTCCTCGCGAGCGTGTGGCTGCCGTTTGTCAAGGGCTGCCCCGAGACGCACCTCGCGCCGCTTCTCGAGCCGCGGCTCCAGCGTGTGCTACTGCACTTGTCGTCGCGGCTCGCGCCGGTCTGGGCCGGGTCGCCGTCGCCAACAGCGCATTTGCCGATGCTCATCGGTCTCGACATGCAAGCCACGACCATCGACACAGTGCAGAACGCTGTCGTGCTCGAGGTTGTCCGCCACACTGTCGACTTGATCGAAGCGCTCGTGGATGCCAAGACAGTCGTCGATGTCGACTCGGACCACCCCAAGCACATCATGATGGAGAAGGACCGCGTCCGGCGCGACTTTGTACTGGCATCGCCGGCGCTCACGCATGCGCTCACGTCGCTCCTGCTGGGCGTGCTCATGTGGCGTGACACGCTGAGCGCGCGGCGCAGTGCCATCTTGTTGGACCGTCTCGTGAGTCTTTTGTTTGGCCGCCTGGACCTTGGTGGTTTGCTCGGAAAGGACGTGTTTACGGCGGCGCTCACGGCGCTCTTGGCGCATTTTTACGACGTCGACGACGGCCTCAAGTGGGAGCTCGTCAACTTGCTGCGGAACATCTACTGCCGCTTGACGCTCGGTCTTCTCCCGGTCGACGAGTGCAAGGGCATCGACCCGGTCAACCAACCCCGGAAACGCGACGAAGACATCAACCCGTGGCCGCGCCAGCTCCTCCTCGGCCTTGCCACCGTCGAGACAGGTCATGTCGTGGAGCTCGAGGCCGCGCTGCGGCAACAGCCGAGCTTGAAGGCCCAGAAGAACCTCATGAAAGAGTTCCTCGAGACGCCGTTCCTGGCGTACCGCGATGCGCCGCATACGTTCAAGGCCATCGACGACCTGCCAGAGGCGCTTGTGTTGCCGACCAAGGCCAAGGAAGCGCATGACCAGCACGACGACGGCGTCGGCCTCCTCTTCCAGCGTTGAGCCACGTATTTAACTCTGCCGTAATCCAACGCACTACCGAGGATTCGTGATCGGTTGATGCAACGCAGGCGCCATCATCGGGCAAGAGGTCGACACATGAAGGATGCGGTCGACGTCCGAGGCGAGTGTTTGACGAGGTATGGGTCACTCAAAGCTCGACGCCAAGGCAGCTCGTCGCATGGAAGACGATAGCTGCCTGTTGCATGGAGGCTACCAGGATACCCGAGCCTCTGCACGATGCGTCTGGACGTATCTGCAGTGTTGCATAATATGCGCGACGAGAAGCATCGCCGCTCGCGGGCGCCCAGAGCGCGCAGTGAGGCATCTAGCGTGGGCGTGGCCATGCTAGACCACGTAGGAAGCGGCCATGAAGCCCTCCGTGTCCGAATCGCATGGCATGGTCGAGGCCATGACGTGGCTGGCGGTCGCGGGCGCGGCCTCTCCCCGTATTATGAGGTGGCGGTTGCGTGACCGCGAAAAAGGCCGACCGGTGTCGAACATTGGCGTGGATTTCAAAATAATCCCACGGTTTATGGTGTCCTTCTTCTTTAAATGACCTAATTTTTGTATAGCTTGGGCTGGAAACGAATAAAAAGAGTTCAAAAAGGCAAGGTGTATTTTTTTTGCTGCGGCGTAGGGCTGGGGTATCCGGATAAAAAAGAACTGACGTAAAGTATACTGCTGGGCGTGACTGGCGGTTTGTAGGGCGTGTTTTTTTGTGTTTTGAGCCGGCTGATTTCAAAATAGACTTGGGTTGAGTATACAAGATGGGTGGTCCGGCTGTGTATGGAGGGAATTAGTTTCCGATTTGCTCCCAAATAGACAACGACAATGAACAGCCGTGAAGACCTCAAGACGACGCCCGTCGACCCGCGCTTCCCGACGCAGAACCAGACGCAGCACTGCTGGTACCAAGCCCGCATGACCGACCAACCGAGCGCTCATGACCGATGATCTGTAGGACCCGCTACAACGAGTGGGCGCTCTGCCTGAAGAAGAACGACGACGACGAGGATGCTTGCAAGCAGACGCGCCAGTACGCCAAGGCCATCTGCCCCGGCTCGTGGATGGAGAAGTGGGACACGGAACGCGACGATGGCAACTTCTCGGGTGTCCAAAAATAAATATACTAGCCACAACGACGTGATACCTGGCGACGGTCAGTAAGTGAAATGAAGAAACTCATTGCCTCTGTTGCCTCCTGCGTCTGGGCACCTGCGACGACACCTACGCGTCCACGACTTGCCGTTGGCCTCAACGGCTACTTGAAGCAGAAATGACATCCTGTCCGGACCTCGTGGCAGCAGCCAGCGTGTAAGGCATAGCCGCAAAGATACGAAGCTGGTCTGGGCATCTAGCGAGATCACTTGCAACGTCCTCTGGCGTATCCACTGGCTCATCATGAGGTCCCGGGCTTCAGACAGACGGGAGCACGATGTCGACTTTGCTCCGAGGCCGAGGCTGATACTAGTAGTTCGTACGTTGGATTCGAAAGCTGTAAGTTCTGGTGGGCTTCCATCATCTTGGAGTGCAAGCAAGAAGGTTGTCGATTCTGAGCATCTTGACGAGAGCCAGACTTGATGCATTGAGTTTCGGCGACCACCTCAATGTGGTTAAGGCAAAGCCGATCCGCTAACGTTGGTTCAGTTTCAGCTTCAGTTTTCGTCCAAATTTCCGCCGATCGGCTTTCCTTACCGACATACAAACCGAACGATCCAGCAATCAAAACTCAAAACTCAAAATGCAAGTGTTGGTGACTTGGCTGCAGATCAACCGCTTCGCTTTGGTGTTGCTATCAGCCACGTCAAGCTTGTGACCATTTCGCCACAGCAAACGCCCACCAGAGTCTGGTTAGAAACAGAGATAAAAGCAAAAATTCACATTCAGATTCATTTCATACACGTCTACCACTGCCCACAACCCATGTACCTACTGAAAGGTCGCGTCGCACACGCGCTTGATGAGGTCGTCGTCGGCAGCCTGGGGCATCGTGACGGTCAGGAGCGGGTCGACCTCCATCTCGCGTGCGATCGCAAAGCACGCATTGTCGTTGCGGCCCCACGCGCGGCGTGAGACGCCGTTGTTGACGTCCCAGCGCAACATGCTTGCGGCCTTGCGCTCCGCGGCCTGCGACCCGTCGAGCACGTGGCCGAACCCGCCGTTCATGACCTGGCCCCAGCCGCAACCGCCGCCGTTGTGGATCGAGACCCACGTCGCGCCGCGCGCCGCGTCGCCAATCACGTTGTGGATCGCCATGTCGGCGCAAAACATCGAGCCGTCCGTGACATTGGACGTCTCGCGGAACGGCGAGTCGGTGCCCGAGACGTCGTGGTGGTCGCGCGAGAGCACGACGGGCGCCGAGAGCTCGCCGGACGCGATCGCTTGGTTGAGCGCAATCGCAATGCTGGCGCGCGCGTGGCGGTCGGCGTACAGAATGCGCGCTTGCGTGCCGACGACCAACTTGTTTTCGTCCGCGGCTTCGATCCAGCGAATGTTGTCGCGGAGCTGCGCGGCCACGAGCGGCGGCGCGGTCGCGAGGTACTCCTTGAGGATGCGGCCGGCGATCGCGTCCGTCTTGAGCAAGTCGGCCTCGTCGCCCGACGTGCACACCCAGCGGAACGGACCAAAGCCGAGCGAGAAGATGTCGCCCATAATGTCCTGCACGTACGACGGGTACTTGAAGCCGTCTTCCAAGTCGTCCGACTTGTAAATGTCGGCGCCGGCGCGGCTCGCCTCGAGCAAGAACGAGTTGCCATAGTCCCAAAAGTACATGCCCTTGGCTGTGAGCCGGTTGATCGCGCTCACGTGGCGAAGCAGCGACGACTGCACGAGCTCCTTGAAGTGCGCCGGGTCCGACGCCATCATCTTGAGCGCGTCGTCGAACGAGAGCTGCACCGGGTAGTACCCGCCGTTGTACGGGTTGTGCAACGACGTCTGGTCCGAGCCGAGGTCCACGAGGTGCTCGCCCGCGTCCGCCGCGTCCGCAAGCGCCTCCCAGAGGTCCACGACGTTGCCGTGGTACGCGATCGAGACGACGCGCTGGTCCTTGCGCGCGGACCGGATCATGTCGAGGCACTGCGGCAAGGTCGTCGCGATCTCGTTGACCCAGCCCTGCGCGTGGCGCTTCTCGATGGCCGCATAGTCGACCTCGGCCGTGACCGAGATCATGCCGGCAATGACACCGGCCTTGGGCTGCGCGCCCGACATGCCGCCGAGACCCGACGAGACGTACACGACGCCCTTCATGCTCTCCTTCCCGAGGTACTTGCGCGCCGCGTTCATGACCGTGATGGTCGTGCCGTGCACGATGCCCTGGGGTCCAATGTAGCAGTAGCTACCCGCCGTCATCTGGCCATACTGCGTGTTGCCCATCGCGTAGAGCTTGTCGTACATCTCGCGCGTGCTGTAGTTGGGGATCATCATGCCGTTGGTCACAATCATGCGCGGCGCGTCCGGCGACGACGGAAAGAGACCCGCGGGGTGGCCCGAGTAGAGCACGAGCGTCTGGTCCTCCGTCATTTCCGAGAGGTACTTCATCACGAGGAGGTACTGCGCCCAGTTGGAGAAGACGCTGCCGTTGCCGCCGTACGTGATGAGGTGCGCGGGGAACTGCGCAATCGCCTTGTCCAAGTTGTTCATGATCATCATCATGATGGCCTTGGCGGCTGTCGTCTTGGCCGGGTACCAATCGACCGGGTACCCCTTCATCTCGTACTCGGTGGGCCGGAAGCGGTACATGTAGATGTGGCCCTCGTCCTTGAGCTCCTGCGCAAACTCGGGCGCGAGCGTCGCATGCCACGCAGACGGAAAGTAGCGCAGCGCGTTCTTGATGGCGAGGCGCGTCTCGCGCTCCGTGAGGTTGGGCGTGCGCACGGGCGCCTGCGGCACGGTCAGGTCCTTGCCCGGGTGCGCCGGCAGCGTCTGCCCGAGGCCGCGCGTGAGCACCTGGAGGACGGTCGGGTTGGTCATGCTCGTGCTTTGGAGGCAAATTCGAAAATGATCTTTCAAGTCGTCGCCATGTGCCCAAAATAGCCGCAAGCATACAAACACCAAGCTAATTTTACGCCAAGCGGAGCGGAGAGTGGGATCGCCATCATCCACTTCAACGTGGTCATTTAAAACGAAAAGCGTCTTGTTTTTATGCAGCGCGTTTGCATTTAAATACTTGGAAACCACATACATCAACTGTCTCTGCGCCTCTCTTTTTATTCCAAAAAGACACGGAAAACACCATTGTATTATGCGCTCAAGCCCACAATGAATTCCAATTTAGATCACGACGATGCGACCGGCGGCCGATGGCGAATATGCCGCCAGCGCCCACCACCCGACATCGATACCTCTCTCGGATGGACAAAAACTGTTCGACGTCGCGAGCGTCGTAGCTCTAGTCTACGTAGCCCCTGCACCACGTCGCTACGATATCGGCGCTGATACTATGAGGCAGAGAGACCGCGAGGGCCGCCGACGAAAAAACACCTGGCGTGACGTGTGGACCTCCTGCGCTGTTTCGGAACCGGATCTCTGATGCGAATATAGACAACATGCGTTTCCGTCCTGGCTTCTTGATGCGAATATGCAGACTCCGGTTGGATGAGAGCGCCATCACCGCACAGACAAAGCGGATCACCGCGACGCGAAACGTGTAGCAGCACATGGATGAAGGAAGATCCACGGTGGTGTAGGGTCGCCACTCGGAAGAAGAAGAGTGTTGTCGTATATGGAACGACGGTGCCATCCCAAAGCAGCTCTTGAAGGAGCGAAAACAACCGCGCGCATCGACCATTCAGCACCATTCAATGCAGCAGACCAAGGGTCTAGAGTAACATTGAAAATCCCAAGCAACGCAAAATGTCAGTGCATCCAGTACAACGTATGAAAGTGGTGCTCAGCGCTGATGATTAATGATCTGGGCCTTGCCATGATCTGGGTCACGCAGAATGACAAGAAGCGCAACGCTTGGCCGCAAGCGCTGAAGGTCCGTTGCCAGCCCTCGCGGTAGAGTTTCCATGCGCGAGTAGTATGGGGCCTGGTGAGCGCAAGCGGCAGCAGCTACGTGGTGCAGCCCTTGTAGCGTGCGGCAATCAGCGATCTTATTGGGCAAAAGGTGAAAAGACGGCCTTGCTGCTGACAGTGGCATCCGTCGAAGGTCGCGCGATGTTGTGGCGAGGGCGATTGGGCAGCTATGATGTCTACGCCTGCAAGCAGAGTGAGTGACGCATGCAAACCCCACAATGCTGTCATCGTCATTCTTGTGTAACGCTTGTCAGTGTGCTTGCATCCTCCCAACAATAGAGATTGTAGTCTCAAGTGTGGACATGAATATTGGTATGGTCAAGACGAAGCGAATAAGACCTCTCAGCGACGGTCAACGTGTGGCGGGAGATGCCAAGTCGAAGGATCGATGAGAGCGGCTCAATTTCGATCAATGCGAAACTGCGATATCGGAAGGACACAGCCACCACAAAGGCCGCGATCAAGACCCTCGCGCCGCACGGGTTCGTTTGCACTAGGGACGCAAAGACGATCAGAGACAGGAAGGAAGAGAACCAAATTTTCTCATCAAAGCAGGTTAGAACGCCAACCCTGGCCGCCTCGTCGGCGCGGCCTATAAGCGTACTTGAAAGCTAGGGGCGAGGCCAGAACAAGCGAAAGGTATATTGCGCTGAGGTATCATCTCGGGTTCGCTTTGTATAGTGCAACGTTTGACGCGTGCAACGAGGGAAGAAGGCGGGTGCCAGGTCGTTGGGCGCGGTGCAAAAGTTTGGGGTTGACGAGCCGTGCGATGAAGGGCGGAAGCGTCTTGGCCGCTGCGGTATCATCTTGGAAGGCGACTTTAACGATCTTTCGCCACAATCTCCAACACGGACCTCTGCAAGCGCTGCGTCTAGTCGTTCCCAGCAGGTGCACTTTGACGCATGCTACATCTGAATCAAGATGTTCCGCCCGACACAGCCCAATACTGCTGACATTGCAGGCCTTCGACGTCTGCGTTGCTTTGCCAACAATTGCTGCAACGTCCTGTCGCCCACTTTCGTGATTAGTGAGGTTGTGACCAAGCGTTGCGCTTCTTGTCATTCTGCGTGACCCAGATCATGGCAAGGCCCAGATCATTAATCATCAGCGCTGAGCACCACTTTCATACGTTGTACTGGATGCACTGACATTTTGCGTTGCTTGGGATTTTCAATGTTACTCTAGACCCTTGGTCTGCTGCATTGAATGGTGCTGAATGGTCGATGCGCGCGGTTGTTTTCGCTCCTTCAAGAGCTGCTTTGGGATGGCACCGTCGTTCCATATACGACAACACTCTTCTTCTTCCGAGTGGCGACCCTACACCACCGTGGA
>NW_008246112.1:309755-322594 GCF_000281045.1 Saprolegnia diclina VS20 | reverse complement strand
ATTGAATGGATTTTGAATTGAATATGAGGCGTTCGTACAAGCGCTTGCATGGCGACCACTGGCAATTACGTGCGAAGGTGACCGACTACAGTGGCCCGCAACTTTACCCGACAGAGAATCACGACCTTTTTGTGCGGGTTATAAAAGATGTTTATAGCCGTTCTGTGCGCTAAACGTGCTATATATCGATAGCCGAGACACAGAGGAACACGAATATAGTTTGATCTTCTTCGTAGCATGTCTAGTCGCTGAGTTATAAAAGCTGGAAGACAGACCATTTAAGTTGGGGAGGGGCCAAAAATGTCCACTTCCAGAGCCGGTACACCGGGCTACACCAACGCTATCCGTACAAAATCTATTTAACCGGATAGTATGCCCCGGGCTACGAAAGTGATTCGCATCGCCATTTTTCACCACCGATCCATGGTGCGACCCGGCAGGCAAGCGTTTCATCTGCGCCGCGCCAGGGCAGGTCTTGAGGCCAAGCGCCAAGCGCCTGAGCTAGGCGACGTTGTTGAATTTGACGCCGAGGAGAGCGACAACACCGACGAAGAACACGACAACTGCGCTCTCGAGCCTTGCCAACTTGTACTAGGACCGGTACCGGTGCGTGCTTTGATCCACCACTTTGACACCAACTGAGGAATTCCATTAGGAAGCATCGCTCGCGTACAAAGTCGGGACCATCGACTGAGATAGCGACGACGAGGTCGATCTATGGAGCCTACTGGATGCGCGGGGCGATGCTGTGCAGGGACACCCAAGGGCCGTCTCACGATCCTACGCGAGCGCGAGCTGCTCGGCCCCGCCGAGACGATCCGTGGGCAGTGCAGGAAGACGCCCTGCACGACAGAAGAGCCGTACAATTGCTGTGCGGTCAACTTGCTCGACCATCAACCCGACTTTGCGGCTCAGAAGTCGATGCTCGAGAAGGTCTTTGAAGATAGCGGCCACTTAATGGACCTCCTCCGCAAGTTCCATCCCGAGTTCAACCCAATCGAAAACTATTGGGGAAGTGCCAAGGTCTACTGCTGTCATCACTGCGACTACACGTTCAAGAGCCTCCGCGAAACGGTTCCAGCTCAAGTCCCTCTGCAGCATGCTCAGCGCTTCGAGCGGCGTTATCATCGGTACATGCAGGTGTACGCAGCTGGACTTTCACCGCCTCTCGCAGAGTTCGCCGTCAAGAAGTACAAATCTCACCGCTCCATTCCATCGGAGAATCTCACGGAACGCATGGAGGTCGAATTTGCAGCTAAAAAACGCTAGAAATCAACGTATGTGTGCTCTTCTACTCGCCGTTGTGTGTCTTTTCAGCCTCAACGGCGTCAAAAACGATTCTGGAGAGGATTTTAGGTATTGCGAATTTTCCGACCAAATTTGTCCACTTTGACAAAAATTGTCGGGTCAAGATGCGGGCCACTATACGCCGGGTAGCTCTCGGTCGCTTCTCGTGGCCGACCGCGATGGCTGGATGGCTCGGCGCTGGTGTGGTTTGTCGGCGGTGAGGGATGTTTTGGCGTCGAGCGTCGCTGTCAAGGGCACGAGGTTGATGGGGCGCAGTGCGGGTGTTGGGTTCTGCATGAGAGAAATGACACCATGCACTTGTGTCGTGTGAGCACCTCTGTGAGCATGAAGCCAGTAAAGTCGTTCATTCGCGACGTGTCTTCGGCCATCTACAAAGTCGTCAGGAGACGCTGAAGCCACCGGCGACCTGTCGAAGCAGTTGGTCGAGGTCGTCGTCGATCTACATGGACGCATGAGTGCCATCCTGCCAGCGAGATGTGCTGTCGACCTCGGTGGTAGAATGGTTCTTCATGCTCGGTTCGCTACCAATAATGCTGGACTGGGGCTTGCAGCCGGTGGTGCCCCTTCTTGCCCCATGGCTCGAGCTACTCCGACTGCCTCTACTGCATTCCGTGAATCGATGGCGGGCGTTCTTCCGTGCTGAGAATGACGACGTGCACCTATCGCCTCGTTGCTCAACTTCAAGTTGGGTTGACTTTCCGATAAAGGGGTCGTCTTATGCTTTGGATTGGCGCAAAGTAGGACGTCATAGCACCCCGTTATCGAAATTCAATTGACTGATCTATTGCTCAAAGGGCGTGCGAGAACCACCAAAAAAGAAGAACGGCGTGGGATGAACCGGCTGCCCGACTATGGCAGCGCCGAGTACTGGGACGCACGGTACATCAGCGAAGGCAATCGGACGTCGCGCGACGCTTACTTCCCGTACAGCGTCATTCAGAAAGGCCTCGAGCCGTTCTTCAAGCCGTCCAAGGCCGAGCGCATCTTGATCGTGGGCTGCGGCACGAGCTCGATGGGCCACGACATGCTCGCCGCCGGCTTCCGCGACATCACGTGCATGGACTTTTCGCCCGCGGCCATTCGCATCGTGACGCAGCGCCAGGCGCCGCCGATTGACGGCCAGCCTGCGCTCAAGTGTACGCGACCGATCGTACATGCATCTTAGCATTGCACTCGCCTAGACGTGCTCATGGACGTCCGTGACATGGCGGCCTTCCCGAGCGAGTCGTTTGACGCCGTGATCGACAAGGGTATGTAGGCCAATGGCATCCGTCCTCCTTCCGCATGCCATCGCTGCTAGGGGTCTTGGATTCGGTCGTCTGCGGCGTAGCCAACAGCGCTGGTGCGAGCCAGATGATGAACGAAATCCACCGTGTGCTCACCGCCGACGGCGCTTGCTTCGTCTTCTCGAGTACGCCCCATCGGAGAGGTCTTATTCGGTTGCCACATTGGTCTAGATGGCTCGTATGCGTCCCGAGCACCATACGTCGACAGCAATGCGGTGTCATGGCAGATCAACCAGATCAGCATTGGTACGTGGCGCCACGGCGACGCGCTGGAAATATGATGGTATGCTAGGCCAACCCGCGCACTTTGTAGCGTTATATTTGCGTAAGAAGTCGCTGGCGACGTAGACATTAGGCCCACTTTTGCGTGATCGCAGCGCCGAGTAGTCCTGCTTCCTGGAGCGTCTCGTCCATGCCCACGAGCGGCTTGGGCGGGAACCCGGCCATGAGCACGTACGCTTGGCCGGTCGCGCCTTCGCGGTGGAGCACGGCGTGGATGTCGCGCACGGTGTGTGTCGTGTTGAACGTCTCGCGCACACGGCCGCCGTTGGCGAGACGGATCTGAATCACCGTGGTCGGCTGCGTCGTGTCGACGGGCGCAAGTGTGGTGGGCGCATCGCTGACAATCGCAGCCGCTTCGACCTGTGAAATGGACGAGGTGAGCATGGAGAAGGAATTCGTCTTGTACCTTGGTCGCGCCCATAGTTTGGCCTTCGCCAGCGAACGCAGCGTACTTGGGCTTGGCCGTCTCCTTGTACTGCTGCGTGCGCTTGTCGACGAGCGAAATGTCGACGTGCTGGCCGCGCGAGTGCAGCGCTTCAAGCTCCCGAGGCACGACACCCCGCTCGATCGCAGTCAAGAACTCGCGGTTGTTCTCGTCATCGCGGCGTCGGTATTCACCGTCATCGACTGTAAAGCCATCGGCGTAGAACGTGATGACGTGCGACGGCGTCGCCGACGCATCGCCTTGGGCGCCTTGCTGCTGGGCGCGGGAGATGATGTTGTCAATGCTCGGAGGGCCGCCCGTGGGGTTGCCATAGACGCTCAGCCCACTGCCACCCCCCGTCGAGTTGGTGCCACCAGTGTAGTACGACTGCTTCTCTTCGTCGCTGTCGCTGTCATCGTTGGCGGCACGGTCGCGCAGGTTGCCAAAGCCGAAGACGTTCATCCTACTCCTTCCCAAGCTTGAAACTAAAATCCAAGCCTGTCGACTATCCGGATAACCTGAGGTGGAGAGACCAACTAAACGACTAAACAATGCACTGGATTCATGGCCCCGCACAACGTAACCCTTGTGTTAGACTATACACAAATGTACATGTTGGTACTCTATTGGCACAATAATACATGCCGTCGAGGCGCAGAGGTACCAGCGATATAGCTGCTTGTGCTTCAGGCGCCACCACGTCGTTGCGCACGCCGTTTAGTCGAAACTTGATTAAATTCGATTTCAGCCAATGGCATCGCTGCATCTAACGACATTCTATTACCTAGAAATTGTATGGATTTTGACAATAAAATGCATGAAAATGCACCAATCGGAAGCGGGCTTCTAAAAACTTGTCAAATTATTTTACAAGCATATCCTATTATTTGCATTTAAAATAGAGTGACAGAATTAAAGTATCCAGCGAAAATACAATCTTTGCACGACCGGCAGGGCCATCACAACACCATGGGCTGCGCCGATATCCGCTTGGCCTCGCCGCAGGAGCACGCCGATCTCGAGCAGCTGCTGCATGCGTTCGACTCTGCTCAGTGCAAGCTCTCTACGGAGCCCACCCATGTTGGCCAGAAGCATGTCTTTGTCGCGGAAACCATGGGTCCTATCGGCGTCCTTGTGCTTCTACGAGACCAGGACACGGCGGTGATTGATGCGCTCGGTGTCGATCCCATCCAGCGCGGCCAAGGTGCTACATCTCCATTCGCATGTCTATGTGCTGATGCAGATCGCGTAGGTGTGGGGTCGGACCTTGTGGACGCGGCTGAGCGCTTCCTTGCATCCGAGGCAAAGGACCCGAGTCGGTACCTCGCGCTCGCGTGCGTCCCATCTGACGCCACTGAGCGGTTCGTACGTCGCATGGGCTTTGTCGAATACAGCGGCGAAGTTGATGCAGTGACGGGTGACCGCCGCGTCGTGTACCGTGTAATACGCTCTCGCTCCAAAAGCGGCGCTACAATTTATGGACTTAGAAACCGGTTGGCGACCACCATGTCCCAGACCCAGACGCCTCCATGGGTGATGTCATGGGCGCGTTCCTTGCCCAAGTGGATGGGCCGCGGACGGAGGAACCTTCGCTAGAGGCATCCGCAAAGACGCCGCTCTTCGCGTCCATCCTCTCGACCGTACGGCGCACGTCCATCCTCCTCGATCGACTAAGATCTATCTTGTAGATGCGCTTGGATACACTGGAGGCGCTCGCAACAGACTTGAGCAACACCGCTTCCATCGAGGTGCTGCACGACGACGACGATCACGAGACGCCCGAGAGCCTCGACTCGCTCGTGCGCCTGCTCATGACGCAGCTGCGCGATCCAAGCCATGAAGAGCTTGTCATGTCGTTTCGACCAACTCTGGAGGCGTCGGAGGATAAGGAGTAGCCGTAATCCGGCTGCGCCCAAGAGAAGTTCTCACGACCGGCAACGACAGATTCCTTCCGTGCAGCTGTGGAAGCGCCAAAGTCACAGCCTTGGCCATAGCCTTTGGCGCATCTCGGACAGTCCAGTGACATACTCTCCAGGTCATGCGACCATATCCTGCCTGCGAGGCGTCGTAGGAGCGAGCGCGAGAAGCGTTCTCGGTTCTGCTGATCCCGACTGGTCAAGGAACCGCGGGTGTTGCTCTCGTAATCTCGCCAGGAAGCACCACGAATAACGCTTGAAGTTGGCAGTTGGGTCCTTCCAACTATCACGGGACAAAAAGATATAGATTCTCTTCGTCTGCACCCCAAGCTGGCGAGATACACCCGATTCACATACCTCCAAGCCAGAGGTTAGTCGGTACAACAGTAGTAGGACCAAGGACCTCGGCAAAAAAGAGCTCGACATGGGTCGCAACAAGGAGCTAGACAAGGAGCGCGGCAAAGACCTCAGTCGAGTGCATCGGCCAGACGACGCGCCGCCAGCTACTCCACTTGGTGTGACAACCACCCACAACTTCAACGGCGCCTTGCGACTTGAACTTGGGCGATTGCACTTCGAACTTCGAAACTGCCACAGAACCAGCTGGAATTCCGCGGATGTTCGGCACGGCACTCGCCGGTGCACGGTCAGACGCGCAGGATGCAAGATTGGCCATGGGTTAGTCTGTTTGTTAAATTAGAAAACGCGACCGGCCCTATAAGAAGTGCTGCATGACCGCGCGCAGCCCATACATGAGGCCGGCTTGCTTGCGGGCCTCGGCCGTGAGCAACGTCACATGGCACTTCTCCGAGGCGGTCAACGTGTGGTTGAAGTGTTCAATGTCCTTGGCCGTCACGCGCCACGGCGTGCACGCGACCTTCTTGACAAACTGCTTGGTCGGGCGGTTGAGGAAGATGTTGACGTTCTTGTAGTCGTAGTCGTCGTGGCAAATGCCGTAAATGCGGTGTACGTAGTACCAGATCGCATGGCGGAACGGCGTCGTGTCCAAGCTCTCCTCGTCCTGGTTGCTGCGATGCTTGGCCTCCGCATGCGCCCCGTACGAGTGGTACGTCATCTTGAGCGTGAGCTTGAAGAGGTCTTCCAGAATGTGGCCCTGCGGCTCAGTCAGATCATGCTGTAGGGATCGAGGACGACGTACGCCTTGGCCGGGAAAGTACCGGCTCACGAGCGAGAAGCAGTGCTCGTCCCATGAAAAGTCTTCCGTGTGCAACACGTTGTACTCGCGCGACCGCACGTCAAAGTCGACGTACTCGACAAACGTCTCGCTGCAGTAGCGCCACAGCTCGCCCTTCAGGTGCGCCGTCGACGACAAGCCGCGCAGCCGCCCGCTCGCTACACAATCATGCGCCATGAGCCATCGCTTGCACAAGCGCAATGATACGTACGCGGAAGGGCCGCGCATTCAAAAGGCACTTCCTCGTCGTCCTCGTCGTCATTGTCCTCGTCGTCGTCCTTCTCGGTGGATGACGTCGCGTCGCCTTCAGGCGCGTCTTCGTCGTCGCTCTGCGTAAACTCTGCGTCCTTGGCCAGACGCTGCCGCAAAAGCTCTTCCTCGAGCTCCATGCGCGCCACGTCGTACCCCGGGCTGGCTCCGAGCTCGCTGCCGCACTCGCTCATCTTGCCTATGCTGCTGCGGCGGTTGATCGCGCCAATGTACGTGTCGGGGTTGGACGTGCTCGAGAGGATCGCGAGGTCTTCTTCGTCGACAACACCCAGACCGAGCGTGATGCTGCACATCGAGTGGTACATGCACATGACGATGATCGCGTGCACGAGCTCCGAGATGGACCACGACGACCCGTCGCTGTCGGACGCCAGCTACCATTCGGTACCCATGAGAGGCAGCATTACGTCACGGCGTCTCGTACCAGGTCGGCGATGTCATCGCTCGTAATGAGCCATGGCTGGTGCGCTAAGAGCGCGTTGAGGCTGTGGAGGCGCGCGAGCTTGGCCGGCACAAAGTCGAGGCCGTCAAGCCACGACGGGTCGCCGCCATTTACGAGGAAATTGTGTTGGTGGATCATCGAAACGTAGTGACACCGGTACTCGGCCGCGGCCATGAGCGCAATGTAGTTGCGCCACTCGAGCGGGAGCGGGCCATCTACAAACGTCTATGATGAGCACGATGGCATCGCGTCATGAGCTACCGTTGAGCATGATGGACGTGATCGACGACCGAAAGAGCTGCAGGTACGGCTTGTGCCACGCAAGCATGCGCGTCAAGTGCGAGACGCGGCCACCTTGAAGGAAGCAGCGCGTAAAGATGGCTTGGAGATCCTCATCCTCGTTCTTGACGATGCCAATGACCTCGGACTTCTGGAAAAACGACGACACGTCCGAGTCTTGGTCCGTGGGCTCGGCGCCGTTCGGTGGCACGCACTTGGGCGTGAAGGCCAGGCCGCGCTTGGCAGCAATGTCGGCCAGCAGCGCGCGGCAGCCGGTGCGAATGTCGGCGAGCGGCGCTTCGCGGGCCAACCGCCACATGGTGGGCAAATGGGCCTCCAAGACCGACGGCTCCATGGCCATGGCTTCTTCGCCGAGCTGCTCCATGGTGCTCGCGCGCTGGCGCGGGTCGGCGCTGAGGAGGCGGCGGAAGAACCACTCCTTCTTGACCGCAAAGTGGCTGTCGCTCCTCGCGGCGCTCAGCATCATGTCTCGACGCGCTCAAAATCCAAAATGACCGTGCTCGGCCGCGGGCCAAGTCTTGACTTGGCGTTTGTATGTGACAGCTCGTTTGTATGCAAACGACCGGATCCCCACGCAACTTCGAGTTCTGGAACTTCGAATGTGCCGAAAATAAGCCGCGCCAGTGAAATTTCCGCGGCTTGCCGTGTCTATACAAAGTCGCTGTCGTGTGTCACGGAGGCACGTCCGGCACCTTTTACCACGCATACAGAGGCCAGGTGTCGAGCAGGATGCCTCGAGGAAGCTCCGCAACACGTGGCATCTCCATGTGGGCAAAGCGCCAATCACAGGCGTCTCGGGTCCACAAGTAAAAGCTGTGGCCATGGGCTTGCAATTTGCATCTCGGCCGCTTGACCGACGCCGCGTCGACAGTGTCGCCCGCACAGAGACGTCGTCTGTCGCCAACCGCCTTGGATTATTTACAGTGTACACGTCCTCGGCTACTGCCGCCTATTGGCTTGATTTCCTCATCAACGCCTGGCGCCATACGTGGCAGCACCTGCGTCCGCGCCCACAGGTGGTGGCGCCACCTGGCGGTTTTTAAGCCTTGGGCATTGTATGCTATACAATGTCAAGTATAGTCGATCCAAAAGATACAAAGGACCGCGACTTGGCGGTTGGCTGCAAAGACGCGGATGCAGGCCTTCTCGTTCGAGCCGCCGGTCGTGCCGGTAGACGCAAGCAGCCTCGCGGCCGAGACCGACGTGCGCGCCAAGTACCACCGCGCACTCTCGGTCGTCTCGGCCATCTTCAACAAGTACTACAACGGGTCGCACCGCGCGGTGGACGTCGATGTGGCGCGGCGCCTCGTGGCCCACGAAGATGCGCTCTTTAGTATCCAGTGCCACATCGAACAAGTCGACTGCACCGTCGATGTAGTTGCAGCGCTTCTGACGTCTGGCGTATTAGGGCCCGGCTGCGATTCATCGCGAAAAGAAGGCGTCCGAGGTGCGCGACATCACGGGCCATGTTGCGGCCCACGGTATGTACTCGCGTGTTCGTGTGCGTCGGCAGAGATTTGATGGCGCGCTTGTTTCTGTAGCCCACCAGTCGACACCGTGGTTTGCGCTCTGTGGCGGGTACCTCCCCGGTCCCGGCTCTGTCATGTACGTCGTTGATGATTCGTCGTCGTTCGTATTGGGTTGGACCTGAGTTTGCTGTTTCATTTTGTCAGGCGAGAGTGGGACAAGCTCGGTGAAATGGCGCCGGAAGCAGCGATGAAAGAGTATGTTGGTCTCGTCGATCGGCTCTTGCCCGGCTGGGACGATCAGTCCGAGTTCCCAGTCGCACGCCAGGTGGGTACCACGGAACGAGCGGTGCCAGATCGGATGTTTGCTGTAGGACCGGTTCTGGCAAGACGACGCCGTGCGCTCTGCGTGCACGGTGTGCGAGGCGCCGTTCACGGTGCAAAATCGACGCCACCACGTACGCACAGACTTCTTCGACTCGTATTTTGTATCGCTGTGGTGTCTAGTGTCGCATGTGCTTTGACATCTTTTGCCATCTCTGCACGGCGTCGCAGGTCGAGCTGCTGCTTTCGAGAGGTGCGCCGCCGCGCAAGTACCGTGTCTGTGGCGCGTGCAAAGCCAGCATCGACAACGACAAGGGCAAGCACATCTGGACGTGGACTGGCATCGGATGTTTATGATCTTTGGTAGGGCTTGCCGAAGTGCGCCGGCTGGTGACGGAGAACCGGCGTATCAAAGATGCGATCCAGGCACTCGCCAAGACCACAGAAACGCAGGTTGCGGCACAAGCGGCTGTCGTCGCCAAGCTGCGCGCAGAAGCCACACACCTCGGTACGAGCTTCTTCAGGATCGGCGACAACTCATTGTGACAGGCTGCGACGTGGCCAAGCTCGACGCCATCACGGCCGCCAAGCTCGGCGCGTCGCCGTCGCGCACAATGGAAGAACTCAAGACGCCACCGGCGCACAAGTTCAAGGTTCGCCCTTTGTGTGGCTCTACGTGTTGACTTCGGATGTAGCCAAGCGAGTCGGTCGAGGCGTGTGCCCAGCTGCGCGTCGCCCACCGCCAGCTTGGTATGTGCTTGAAGGTCGCCGAGGTCCGGTCCAAGAAGGCACTCGAGTCACTGAACGTGGCCATCGCTGTCTACGAAGAGGTATTCTTTTGTATCCATAGAGATGGTTTCTCGAACTTTGTGTTAGGCCATTCGCCACAAGAAGATTCGGTGGCACCCCGTCGCGACGGGGGCGCTCCCATACTTCAATGTCTTTGACATTGCCATGTTGAGCCAAGTGCGCTACACTGCCTAGTCGCTTTCGATGGACGTAGTTTCGTAGACGTGCAAGACGCTACATGCGTACATTGGCAAACACGATTTGCAGCGAAAGGCCATTGCGCAGCAGGCCTTTCCGGTTTGTTTTCGGTAAAACGATGTTTGCATCTTTGTGGCAACCATCCAACTTGCGACTAGGCCGCAAATGTGGCTCTCGCGCATCTGCAGCGACAGCGACACCAACAAGTTCATTTGCGACCTTGCCGAAGCACTCACGTCCGCGCTGAGCCTCG
This sequence comes from Saprolegnia diclina VS20, assembly GCF_000281045.1. Lineage (NCBI taxonomy): Eukaryota > Oomycota > Saprolegniomycetes > Saprolegniales > Saprolegniaceae > Saprolegnia > Saprolegnia diclina. The sequence continues at coordinate 312,141 of NW_008246112.1, read as the reverse complement.
AGTACGACTCGGACCAAGCCGTGCAGTGGTACTCGATCATGCCCAAGTCGTCGCCGATCTGGTCGGAAGCGTACGCTGTAAGCGCCTCTGTCTTGCATCGCGACGATGTATCCCACGGCGCGTAGCTGATTCTTGAGCGCTGTGGTGCGGTCGGCCACCTCGAGCACGACAAGCAGATCGTCGCGGACGTCGGGCGCACGTTTGGCCGCTCTGCCGTGCGCAAGACCAAGCGCCGCGAGCGGGTACGACGTCGCTTGTGAAGGTTTCTTGTTGATCGAATGGTGTATGGGTGCAGCAAGCCGATCCGTACGAAGGATTGGACCGCGAGCCGAAGAAGGACTCGCTCATCAACGTGCTTCGCGCCTTTACGAGCACCAACTCGACCGTGGGCTACTGCCAGGGCATGGTAAGACGTCCTCTCGTGGTTGCTTGGCGCGCTAAGATCGTATAGAACTTTTTGGCGGCCTTTATGCTCGCCAACGTCGAGTGGAACGAAGCGCAGGCCTTTTGGCTCCTAACGGCGATGGCGGTCTCGCCTACATACGAGATCATGGACATGTACAAGCCGGGCGTTCCGCTGCTCAATTTGCGCTTCTTCCAGGTACTTGGCGTAGTGCAGTGAATGTACGAATGAAACATGGACTGGTTGCAGCTCCATATGCTCGTCAAGCAGTGGTTGCCCGCCGTCCACGCGCACTTTGAAGCGCAGGATTTTCATGTGAGCATGTGTGCCTCGGGGTAGGGTTACGAATCTTCAACGACTGCGGACAACGATATACGATGATGTAGGTGGTTTATGACATTATTTACCAACTTTGACACGCTGCCGCCGGACGCTGTCGTCCGCACCATGGACGGTTTTGTTGTCTACGGCTGGAAAATGATCTTCCGCGTCGCGCTGGCGCTCCTCACGTACCTCGAGGTAGACGGAGCGTCCCTCGCATCGATGATTCGTATATTCATGACCGACTAGCCGGCAATCCTGGCCGCTGACTTTGAAGCGATCGTGGATCTCTTCTACAACTTGGATGACGGCGCGGTATGCTCCTTCCTGTCTCTAAAAAGTGGGTTGACGACCAAGGGTAGCTCATCCTGCACCCCGAGTACCTCGTCCACGCAGCCAACAAAATCAAGGTAGTTCCGGTGACCCATAAAGCCAAGATCGTATCGACGGTGACGACGCCTAGGTCACCAATTCTATGCTGCGGGCGCTTCAAGACGACTATGACGAGCTGTACCCTTCCAGTCTCGGCGCGACGCTGTCGCCGCGCCACGAGACCGCGGGGAGCACACCAGCGCTGCCATTGCTCAAGCTCACCTCTGCGTCGGTCGACGACGTGGGGCCGGATACCATTTGCACCACGACCTAGATAACGTTGTCTGTTGTTTCTCGCTAGTACAAGCTGAGCAAATTGGGAATGTGGAGGTGCATCGCTCTCCTTATATGGTGCGCTGCACGAGTGCGTCGATTTCGATCAAGGGAATAACTTGTATGCCCTTGATTTCAATGTACTTGGCGACGTGCCAGTCAGGACGGTGGGGCGACGCAGCTCGACAGCTTCGTGACGCTTCGGCGTCGAGGACGAGTGACGGCAAGAACCAAAGGTGCCGCCATGACTCCGGTGCTGCTGTGTGTCGCAAGATACGTCGAATCGTTCGCACCTTTGGCCACGTTCATGGCGATAAACACGATACACGACACTATTGATAGATTGATATATACTCCAAGGTGCCTACGCTACGTAGACTTAGTGGCCGCCGGCGCCGGCGTTGGCGTACGAGATCGTCATGGGCGAGGCACCGCCGGCGATCGAGACGATGATCTGCGTCAGCACCGAGAAGCCTTCGCCCGTGAGCATCGCAGCGGCGAGGATGTACTGCGCCTTCTCAAAGCCCGGGCAGTCGACCGACTTCCAGTAGATGATGATGACGGCCATGATCATACCCTCGAGGCCAAAGTACGCGGGCACGATCATGCCAATCGCGACGGCCATCGGCACGGGGCAGTAGTTGGCGATCGCGTTGTGCACCTTGTTCTCGGATTCCGAGAACAAGTCGATGTACAAGTTGAAGACGATCGTGTAGATGGCGCCAATGAGCATAAAGATGCCGCAGTGGGTCGGGAGACCCGAGAGGCCGACCGACGCCGTGATCGCGAGCACGCGGTACACTTCGCCGAACGGCGCCGTGATGACGTCGCCCGGGATCGTGAACGCCTGGTTCATGACCACCCACACGGTCGGCACGATGATGCACGACATGCACGCGCCGACGATCTGGGCAACGATCATGGCGTTCGCCGACGCGCCGACGAGGTAGCCGGTCTTGAAGTCCTGCATGAGGTCGGCGGCCTGCGAGCAGCCCACAATGACCATCTGGCAGAGCA
>NW_008246112.1:306757-308588 GCF_000281045.1 Saprolegnia diclina VS20 | reverse complement strand
AGCACGTTGAGCGACGGCGTGACACCGATCTTGAGGCTGTAGTACATGGCGAGGACGCTGACAAAGATGCCAACGATCGTGCCGACGATGAGCGCCTTGAGCGTGATCTGCGGGTACTCGAGGCCGTTGGTGATGGCCGCAAACTCGAGCACGTGCTTGGCCTCGTCGTCTTCACCGAGAGGCGCGCTCTTGGTCGCGGGTTCGTCGTACGCTGGCGTCGTCGCCGGCTCGTACTTGGCGTGCGGGTCCTTCGGCGAGTCCATGTGTGCACGTCGTCGAAAAATGCAAAGTGAGACTTGTGATTGAGATTGAGCTTGGCAACGTACCAGTGGTTCAACAAAATGAACCCAAATGCACGAGCCAAGAGTGTGTGCGGTCTCGCATCAACTTCAAAAAGACACGTGCCACGTGGTGGCATCTGAGATGGGGGTGGTCGAGCAGAAAGGGCGCATTTGGGTCGAAACCCGTCAGAAGAAGGTAGGGGGCCCCATTAAAATACCCATCTGATCGGCATATGAAAACCACAGCATTCCGTGGATCTGAGTTGCGGGATGAAAAGTGTAGGTGCCCAGCTTCTTTGCAGCAGTTTGCTTGCGCCCGCGCCATCCAAGGCGCAGAAAACCCGCGACGTTGACTGCCTTTGCCCACGTCCGACGAAAATTGAACCCAAAAGAAGGGCCGCTTCCCCCTCTCCGTCCTACTCTGTGCACACACGTTGCCAACCAAATGCCGTCGTAATCGATGGCTCAATTTTTGAAACAAGGGTTCATGGGCGAGAAACCAAGGATGAACCTCAACACCCAGAGCCCAGTGCTCCTCGCGCCTTTTGACCGACGTGTCCACAGCATCCGTATCCTCAACCGTGGACGGTGCGTTGAGGTATTCAATACTACCCTATTTCTTCTGATCCTCAAGGTGCCATGAGAAAGAGGCAATTTTCGTGGCTCGATCACGTAACCCTCTCGGTTTATGCAGGGATCGATCGACCAAAGGAACAAGCTGGTATTCTTCCATGGGCTCACGCCTCGAATTGGCGCCGTCGGGAGTGAGCTCTCGCACCCTTTTGCCAAAGCTGATCCGACGTCGACATGTCCGTGCTCACGACAGGCGACCGCGACAATTCCACAGAGTATCTTTGAACTTAGGGATATAAAATGAGCTTGCCCATGGATCGAACACCCACTTTGTCCACTCCAAAAGTTCACACAACACGAGCTATTACGATTTAAGCAATGTATACAGAAGCATCCTAGTGGGCGTTGGCGTACGTGATCTTCATCGGGGCTTCGGCGCCAGCGATCGAGACGACGATCTGCGTCAGCACCGAGAAACCTTCGCCCGTGAGCATACCGGCAGCGAGGACGTACTGCGCTTTCTCGAAACCCGGGCAGTCGACCGTGCGCCAGTAGCCAATGATCGCAGCCATGATCATACCCTCGAGGCCAAAGTACGCGGGCACGATCATACCAATGGCGACGGCCATCGGCACGGGGCAGTAGTTGGCGATGACGCGGACGACCTTGTTCTTGGACTCGGAGCACGTGTCAATGAGAAGGTTGAAGAGCACCGTGTAGATGGCACCAATGAGCATGAAGTAGCCGCAGTACTTGGGTAGACCCGAGAGGCCGACCGACGCCGTAATCGCGAGCGTGCGGTAGATCTCACCGTACGGCGCCGTGATGACGTCGCCCGGGATCGTGAACGCCTGGTTCATGACCACCCACACCGTCGGCACGATGAGGCACGACATGCAAGCACCAAAGATCTGCGCGACAATCATCGACTTGGCCGACGCACCGACGAGGTAGCCGGTCTTGAAGTCCTGCATGAG
>NW_008246112.1:284365-305452 GCF_000281045.1 Saprolegnia diclina VS20 | reverse complement strand
TGCGGGTGTTCGAGGCCGCTCGTGATGACGGCAAACTCGAGCGCTTGCTTCTCGCTGTCGTCCTCGCCGGCCTCGTAGCCGTCACGGGGCGTGGCCGCCACCTTGTACTCGGAGATGATACTGTTTTGCGCCGACCGCATCTTCCGACTGCCGAGCAAAAGCAAAAATGAATGAATCACCTCCTCACAAAGGTCGCTGCCACTCGTGGCCACGGCGCGTGCGACGTTACACCAGCTGCGACTTCAACAAAGCTCCCTGCGACAGGCCATCTGGATTCCACACGCAAAGAAGACGATTTCGTTTTCAATGCCAGCCATCGCCCAATGCTCAAGAGCGCAGAAGGATCGATGAACGAAGCTTCTGCCCTTGAATGGAGGTGCTTTGTATGTACTGCTGGAGGTTTTCGGTGTGCTTTTAGAGCTTGCGGTTACAGGTCAAGGCGTGACGATGCCATGGCAGCGTCAACATTTCGAAGAAAGGCCACAGGAGCATCCGAGACGTCCGCATGGTGGCATCGGTGCACATTTGTGGGAGAGATCGAGATTATGGCACCCTGTCGCGCGAGCCCAACGTGGAGGCCTGTCTATAGCACGTCAACACCATTCGCAAGACGACGGTTCTGTTCGCCATGAGCTCTCGCGACGACCAGAGAGCACAGCACACGATACGATAAGCTGAAGCAATACCTGTGGCCACTCTCGGTCGTGGTGGGATGATACTACCGTGCCGGTTGGTCGTGCCGCCATCGGTGGACGTCGTTTTTCTGATCCGACGAGTGGGAGACAAAGATCTGAGTTTGCGCAAATGGGGTGCGTTGGACTGAGAGGAGCTCCCTCGGAACAACGAAGCATACCTTACGTCGTCGCGCTGGAAGACTCCCGAGTCCTCGTGCACTCTACCGCCTCTCCCTCGGCGTTGCATGTACTTCAGCGTCCTGCACGCAAATTCCTCGTCGCCAGCGAGCATCTTGCCGCGTGGGTGTTGTATGTGTATCTGATAATCGCTGCTTTTGTACCGAGGTGGCCCAATGATGCCGGTGATTGCGGACGATCCCAGCTCGTCCTTCGCAATGCGGTGCTTTGAATTGCGCGTCTTTTCGGGTATTTCACGTATTTTTCACACCTTTTTCTCACGCGTGGGTTGCCCCAATGGTGGGACATGACGAGGTGTTGTGTGTCTTTTCTACGATTTTACGGCACATCTGTCCACCTGTACGGCACATTGGTCCACCTGTACGTGGCAGCGTCGACAAGCCGAGGAGATTGGAGAACGACCACAGAACGTCCACGAATCATCTGCAGCACTGGGCTGCTCTCGACATCCGAAGCGCTCGACGGATAATGTGCAGCCGCCGACTCGGGTCGTATAGCAGGAAGCGACCGAGTGGCGACGCGAATGCTGGTGAATCTTCAAGGTATGCTACAGATATACTATGGTAATCGGTAATCACTTTCCGCTGCCGCGTTACTCACGTACAAAACAAATTACCCTTGGTTCGTGCCCCGTTCCTGTACCTTCGTCTTCTCACAATTCAAGTATGGACAGCCGGCGGTACGGACACCGGGTGCAACCACGCGGTGCAGCAGAGCGACTAACCCAGCGTCTCCGAAAGCGTGTCGATGATGCCCAAGTGCCACGGTCGATTGATCGATGCTCGCCTAATAGATGCTGATGTGTCTTTTTCCCGCGCTGTACTTCAAGTGTGATTACACAGCTTGACGCAGTTTGCCCACGGGTCATTGCCGAGGCCAGGGCGTGTGCACGAATGATGATGCACTTCAACCCCCAGGCCTTCGACACGCTTCGATGACCAACGAGGCGTCTCTTGCACGCTGATCGCTATTCGCTCCTTCGTTGTACTGTAGCGGTTCATGCTAGTTTCAAAGGCAATGTCGAGCGCAAGCTCGCCAAGCCAATCTCTACCGACGTGATCTTTAAGATTATGGTGCTGCATGTCCCGCAGGTCTTTGATGTCGGCTTGAAGCGCAGCGGAAGCTACATAATGCTGTCCTCGAGTTGGCCGGCGGTGCCGGCACGACTTTCGAATGACAAACAACGAGATGGCCGTCGACACATGTGCGCGCCGCCATGAATGCTCGCTAGTACTAGTAAAGGGACAGCGTTAATCACCCGATCGAGCGTGTCGACGTCGGACGACGACATGTCCGCGTGCTCGACTACGTGTTGTTGACAAAGCTGGACTTGGTGATGCTAACGTTAGAACGAGCGCAGAAATGTCCAGTGGCGGCTATCAATCGGCCCGACGCAGCGTGCGTAGGTGTGATCGGGGTGCTACGAAACATGCGTGCGAGACTGGATCTGTGTTCGCGAGATGCTCACGTGTGCACAAGCACCAGCACGAGCGGCGTGGGGTTAGAAATGCACTTGAAGATGCGAGCGCCGGCAAATTCGGCTTGTTTTCGAAACGCAGCGCTCCTATGTCCATTCGAGGATGGGAAGAACGCATCACTCGAATTCGCCAGCTCAAAATTGCTCAGCGCCACTGCCCAGGGCTGTCGTGTTGAACGGGTTGGCGGAACTGGACGCATCGCGAGGACAATTCGTGTTGTCTACATTTCTACAACTACGTAGTACCAAGGCCGTGCGTGAAGCGTCGGTGTTACTCAGTAGAGCGACAATTGATTGTCGAGTGTTTCTTGCGTGAATCGGCGATGATTTGGTATTTGGCGCCAAGTACGCACTAGTTCAAGTTGAAGACACACATTTAGTGTAAATAGTGTGGAACCGATCTATGGTTGTCTCACCTGATATGCGTCCACAGGCCAAGCACAGCTGCCAAGAACGGAGTCACAGAGTTGCTATGGGAACACAAGCCGAGGGGCATCGACGTCATTGCACGTGATGTACGTACCTGGTACTAATACGTTGTTGAGATCGTCTTTGACAGGACCGCCTTGGTATCTCGGCGGAGCTAATGTACCGTATAGCCAAACTACGTACTTGTTGGCTGAATTGATCGAGTGCTGTTGCGCGCAGCTTGCGATGACCATTCGAAAACGACGCATTTTGAAACCGTTTGGCGCGTTCATTGCTCAACCGATCAACATGATGTACGTGGCAACACTGGTCCTCACTGCAGGATCGACCCTTGGAGCGGCAGTGCTTCCCGCAACGATCGATGTCGCTTCGACGGCGACGCGCGCGATCACGGTTTGCTCCAGCTTGAACGGCCCCCACTGCTTCGACATCAACGCCCGAAACGTACCGTCCTACCTCCTGCACGACGTCGAATTCACTCCTGTACAGGCCACGTCCCTCCCTTTCCAAGAAGAACAATGTCCTTAGTCGTATGTGTAGGAGGCCGCGCGTCGACAGGTCGAGGCGACATCGATTCCGAGTTCGTCGTTCTTTTCCCAGGACGCGGTGGTTGTCGCCGTCGCACCAAGTGCAACGACGTCCAAACAGCGCTCTGTAGCGACGTTTCCGCAGAGTTTGGTGCTATCCGTTCTGACGAGCGAGGCCCGCGACGTCATCTCGATCGACGAAGAGGACCGCATTCTCGAGGCGTGGCGAGCCTACGTCCGTGCCGCCATAAATGTAGTGATGACGGACGACGCCTTTGCAGCGCGCTGGGCAAACTTTCTGGATTTGCTCTCGACCAAGCCAGCGCCCGTGCTCAACCACGGCCGCGACCATATCGAAGCGCACTTTACAGCCGTGTTTGGCGCAGACGTTGCAGCGTACGATGCCATCATGACAGAGCTCCTCGTGCTCGTGACGCAAACGACCGCGCAACGAGGTAGTCAGGCATGGATGTATCTCGATGGCACCACGAACAAGCCCTCGTTGTAGACGGACAGCGCGCAAAAGGTCACGTCAGCATGCTTGCGACGGCTACGGCGACGCGTCACGACGAGCACAATAGCGCCTGAGCAGCCACGTCTCGTCCTTTCTACTGACGTCGGAAAAGGAAGATGGGTCGGCGCTAGTAGCTGCTGCAGGCCCCAAAACAAGTACAAGTACTCGTAACGAGCAAACCGCCATTGATTTTTTCTTGTATGCGTCCACATGCAACCAAACTTAAAGTGTCTACAACGCTAGTGCACTCTAGACGCGATGCTAACAACATGACATATGTGGTGCCACACATCGCCGGCGCGCGATCGGCGGCGAAGCTGAAAATGCAACGGCCGGCTCGAAATATGAGCTACAGCTGCACGTTGCGTCGCTCAGTGTCTCCATGGCTGTTGACACGGAGCATTCTTCGAAGTATATGTGATGACAACGACAAAATATGAACGAGATCGACGATCTGGTACCGGTAAGCATGTTCCAAATGCCTACCGCTTGGCCCCAAAATGGAGGTCGGTCGAAGAGTGTGTTCTCCGAGAACCAAATAACGTTGGACCCAAGCAATAAGACAGCTTCTCATTGAAGCCTCTGGGACGCGAAGCCAAGGCTCGGCGACCATTCAACTCGATTTATGTTGCGGCAGTGATTGCGCTAGGGTTGGCGTCAGGCGCCAGTATTTTCAACCGTATTGAGCTGGTATTCACGCATGACCATGTCTTTCGAGACGCGCATTGCGAGAACATAGCGGACGCTGGGAAAGGGCGGCCACTTGAGAGCTCGCAGAGGCAGACGGTTCCGCAAGCTCCACCATTTTAGCGCATGACCATCGATCGCGCAACGCTGTCGTCGTACATATACCTAGATGGCGCCGCAAAAGAAAGCTCGTCGACGGCCAATCGCTCAAACGGTCACCTCCGCATGCTTGCAACAGTGCGCACAGCCAACTGCGTTCGGCGTCCTGTGCTTTTGCGACAAAAGTTGTGTGCCTGCTTAGAGGCGTGTATCCAAAGCTTCATCATGCTTGCCGTCTCTCGAGGTGTCCAGCGACTTGACGTCCTTTATTGAGCGCTTAGGATTCAGCGGTAAAGGCGCCAACGATCAAAAAGACGTTGAGGCCGACGATGAGAAGGCAGAGCACGGCCGTGATGGCCGAAATCAAGTACGAGTTGGCCCACGCGCCCATAATGGCCGTCTTGCTCGTAAAGTAGGCCAGTGGCACGAGTGCAAACGGAATGCAAAAGCTGAGCACGACCTGGCTCACGACCAGCGCTTCGGTCGGGTCGACGCCCGCAAACACAATAATGAGCGACGGCACGATCGTCACGAGCCGGCGGATCCACATCGATACTTGGCGACGGAGGAACCCTGCCATGATGACTTGGCCGGCGAGCGTTCCGACAGCCGACGACGAAATGCCGGACGCGAGAAGGCCGATCGCAAAGACGGTGCTCGCGGCCTTGCCGAGGAGCGGCTCGAGCGTCACATACGCCGTCTCGATCGTTGTGATATCGTTTTGGCCGTTGGCGTGGAAGGTCGCTGCCGCCATGATGAGCATCGACATGTTGACAAAGCCCGCGATCCCGAGTGCGATGATGATGCCGGTGATCTCAAACGCGAGCGGCGGCAAGATGACGTCGCCCGTCTCGCTGACGCTGAAGCGACCTTGCGTGAGCGACGAGTGGAGGTAGATAACGTGGGGCATGACGGTCGCACCGACGATCCCGACGGCGAGCAACACGCTGTCCTTGCCGTCGAACGCAGGTACAAACGTGTGGTACGCGACGTCGCCCCAGTCGATCGACTGCAGCGCAGTCTCGACAATGTACGAGACGACAATCACCGAGACAAGCGAGAAGATGACGGCCTCAAAGACGCGCGTCTGGTGCTGGTGCACGAGCAGCAGTAGCATGGTCGTAAAGCACGTGATGAGCGCGCCCCACACCAGCGAAATGCCAAAGAGGAGCTCAAACGCGATGGCGGACCCGATGAATTCGGCCACGTCGGTCGCGATCGCCGCGATCTCGGCAATGAGCCACATGAGTAGCACAAACCAAGTCGGGCACTGCTCGCGGATGATTTCCGGCAGGTTCTTGCCGGTCGCGAGCCCGAGCTTGGCCGAGAGCGTCTGGAAGAGCATCGCCATGACGTTAGCGACGAGGATGACCCAGAGCAGCGTAAAGCCGTAGTTGGACCCGCTCTGAATGTTGGTGGCAAAGTTGCCCGGGTCCACGTACGCGACGGACGCGACAAACGCCGAGCTCAGCGCCGGCAGGAGCCGCCGGAAGAAGCGCCCAACAGCCGACGTCTCGGGCGACGCGTGCGTGATGGAGCCTTCTTTGGCCTCGATCTGGATCGCGACCGCCGACGCCTCGCTCGTCTCGTGCGCATGGTACGCCGACGCCTTGGGCGTTGTGATCATCGTTGCGCAAATGGTCGAATAAAACGCGCGGTCGCGCCAGCAGGCGTACTTTTGAAGCGAATTGCAACGTGGCCCGGCACCTGATTGGCTACTGCAGTGCGGACAGACGGATGGGACATGCGAATCTGGCTGCAACCACGTGAGGTGGAGGACTTGGTCCGTCCTGCGCATGAATCTACATACTGTCCTGTCGCCGTTGCTGCATAGTGTGCCACCGTAGTCAGGTAGTACTAGGACTCGATTCGACCGCTGCCAACGGCACGGATATCAGCAGCACACGGATGCTCTCGAGGTGAAGCCACGGAGTCAAGCACGACCAAACCGACCTACAAGGACCTGCGTTGCGGACTCACTGCCACGACAACACTACTGCGGTTTACTGAGCACACAGCGTGGACACACATGGGATGTCAGTCCTGGCTGTGCCCACGTGGTGCACTCGCACTGGTGGATCGCGTATACCCAGCTCGATCGCGCCACGGCACGGCGTGACATTATGTTGAGGTGGTCTCGACACTTGCGCAAGTGACAACGGTAGCTACCTTTCAAGCCCAACGGCAAACTCGTATTTGAATTTGTTCGAAAGGCAGCTTGAAGATCGCAAAATTCGAAATGTTTACTCTCTAAGGCAATTGGACAGCGAGCCAATCGCAGGCAACTCGGATCCAAAACCCATGGCCTCGACCGCGGCCGTGACGGGCCTTGAGGCGCTTCTGGCGAGTGACTCGGAGTGGCGCAACATCCAAGCGGTCGTCAAGAGCACGTTTGAGACCGTCGCCCGCATCCTCTCCAGCCACGCTGTCTTGCTCGAGACGCTGGACGCGCGCCTGGACCGCCTCGTCGATGCCCACACGCCGCCGATAGCGAGTGCCATTTCCCAGCACGACTTTGCGCAGCTTCAAAACGACGTGCGCAAGTGCCTCAAGCGCGCCGTGACGTCCAGCGACCTCGAGACGCGCGTCGCGGCGGCGGTCGACCAAATGAAGCGCCGCATGGACCATGCGGTGGGCCCGCTTCAGGAGGCGAACGCATTGACCACCAAACTACTCATGGACCGGGCACACGACTCATTCGTCACGAGAGCCGACCTCGACGCAGCGTCTACCAGCGTAGGTGCAATTCAAACGCTGTGGGATGCAATGTCAGTCGTAGGTGGCGCGTGCGGCCAAGGCGTCGGCGTCAGCAGCAATCGCCGAAGCCGAGCAGCGACTTGGAAAGCTCGTGGCGCACCAGCAACAAACCGAGTCCAAAGACCATGTGCGCAAGTCGCAGCTCCACGAGCTCTTTGCGTTCAAAGCGACGATCGAACCGGAAGTGCACGCACTTGCAAAGCGTCTTCCGGAGCTCGTGCACGCCCAAGCCGCGTGGCAGACCGAAGTACAGAGAGAGTTTCATCGGCAAAAGACCCAGCGCGACGATGCACTAACTAAAGTGATTGCCGAGTGCCAGACCCACTTGGTATCCATACGAGTCTCGTCGACACTCGAGATACCATTCGTCTTGTAGCGACAACGCGCGATGGCGTCCGACGTCAAGCTCGTGCTTGCAGGCAAGGTCGACCGCTCCGAGCTCCACGACGTGCGCCACGAGGTTAGACCGCTACTGTATGTTGTCATGCGGACCGAATGGTAGACGGTACTGGAGAAGGAAGCGCTCGACACGCGTCTGCATGAGCTCGACGAGACGCTTCAGCGCACGGTCAGCCAGCTCAAAGTTGAATTTGGCCAGATTCTAGAGAAAAAATGTGCCAAATCGGATGTGGTCAAGATTTTTGCGCGCAAAGTCAACCAAGGTACTTACATGTAGCACCAGATCTCGCATCGACCATTGGCTAGACGACGTCCAGGCATGGCTAGCAGCCAAGGTGAGCCATGACGAACTGCGGGAGGTGTGCACGGAGCTGCTCCACGCAACGACCAAGCAAACCAACGACATGCAAGGCGAGATGCGCGACGAACTCGAGAGTCTCCGGACAAAAGTCGAGACGCGCGCCAAAGAGCTCCACGAACACATTGCCGAGTCGATACAGACGCTGGTAGGGAAACGCGTTCTGGAGTCGATGTGGACGATTATCCGCATAGCAACACCAAGTGCGGCTCATGGACGGGTGGAAGCTCAGTGTCGACGATCTCCACACGCAGCTCGTGACCAAGGTGGCGCCTCCTTGCACTAGAATATGGACGATATGGATCTTACTAGATGGGCATCAAGGACACGTGTACGCTTCTCGACACCAAGTGCAACATCGCCGACGTCAACGACGCCCTCGCTTCGCTCCAAGAAACGCTGCGGTCCAAGGCCGACGAAGGCGACGTGAAGGCGCTTGGGGACGATCTCAGCGGCCTTCGCCGGCAAATGCGCGGCGAGCTTTGTCTTGGACGCTGGGTACTCGGTTCCAACCCAGCTCACGCCTCATGCTTTTTCAACGCTAGATCTGGAAGCACGGTCGACCCAGCGAGGTCCAGACCATCCAGTGGAATATACAGATTGTCAACACGAGCCCCGACATTTTCGTATGGGAAAAAGGCGCCGACGCCATCACGCTCGAGCTACCCGGCCTCTATATGCTTCAAGCTGGCTTCTTCACCGACTACAACCCGACGATTCACATCGTCGTCAACGGGGAGCCGGCGCTCGTCGTACCCAGGTATTACTTAAGGCTCGCTCGTTTTTGAATCAAATCGATAGCTCCAAAAACGACGGCCGGCGGCTACGGCACTCGGCTGGCAACGTCGCAGGCGTCTCGGTCTGCGAGTTCCTCGCGTTGCCGCCCCGCGCCCGCCTCACAATCAGCTATGACATCGACGAGCGGGCTCAAGCGTGCTTGACCCTTCGAAAGCTCTAGAATAAGCTGCAACTCTATTCTGTCGACTTTCAAGGCAGTGCCATGTTTACGCCGGCTCGGTCAGCGGCATGTACCATGCCTCGGTCATGAGCGCACGGTCGCGCGCCGCCGTGTTGAACGGAGGCTTGAGCACACCGACGTAGTGGGCGCGGACAAGGCCGTGGAAGGTCGGGATCGGGTCCAATCCACCTTGCTTCTCACAGAGGTACTGGAACCAGCGCAGCCCCGCCGCGACTACACACAACAATATTGTCCTTTCAACTCGAGACAGAAGGACAATTTTGTACCGTGCGTGACTTCCTCTTTATGGTTTTTCTCCATGAACGTCAGCGTCGTCAAGTCGTTGCTCTTGGTGAAGCGCGCGACGGCCATCGGGTACGTGTCCAAGCCCCGCGCCTCGTGCACAAGGTGCACAAGCGCAAGCCGCGAGAGCATGTCGGACGACGTCTCGCGCGCGCTGTCCCAGAGCCCGTCGTGGCCGGGCAGGTCGCCGTAGAACGAGTCGAAATCCTTGAGACGACCGGCCCAGCTGCGGTAGTGCTGCGCCTCTTCGTCGGCGATGCGCACAAAGTCGTCAAAGAACGCCTTGGGCATGTCGTTGGACGGTCCGAAGCGACAGACCATGTCCCACATGAGATCGATCGCGTAGCTTTCAGCGTGGGCCACGCTACACACGTCCACGTCAGAGCCATATATATCGATATATGGATATGGGTACCTGTGGGCAAAGGCCTTGCGGTTACCCTGCTTCATCTTGTCGTTCTTGGATGCGATTCTCACATAGTCGGGGCGCGCCGGCGACTCGGGCACAGCAGCGAGGTCGTCGTCGGGCAGCGACGTGGCCGAGATCGTGCCCGCCTTCCACGCAGCGGCAAAGGCCCGGGTCTTGGCCGCCTTGGCCTCGGCGCAGCTCGTGCGCAGCACCTCGAGGCCGCACGAGAAGAGGCTTCGGGTCGAGAGGTCCGCGTACGTCGACGTCGCGTCGTCCACGCCTGTCTCGGTCGCCATCGCCAGCCAAAACTGGCACCGTATCCGGATCACCGGATACAATCCGGCTAAAAATAGATATGGTGAATTGCACCTGTAGTGAGGATACCCCACCTCGCACGCTGGCAGCGAGCACACGTTGTCTCGCCTTGTACATAGCGAACGAGGGCTAGCGACTCGTCTAAACGCCAAGACAAAACAAAAAGAGAGCAAATAGGACGTTTGATATCGCGTTAGTAGAGCTCTTGCCATGGAATTGCATGGGTGAAACGCTACGGATTGCCACTATTTGTGGTACATACAATTGGCGCCACCGCGGGTTTCCGGTTTCAGACGGCCTTTCTCGCTCGGCGGCCATGGATATCATGATGGCGCTGAGCACGGAGGACGTGAAGCGGCTCAAGTCGCGCTTCGTCCGGCCGCTCACCATCGACGAGTTTGTCTACACCATGACCAAATCGCTCCACGAACACATCCAGGACGAGGTACCTGAGCTGCCTTCTACTCGAGCTTTCGATACTTGTATAGCTCGAGTTTGCAATGGCCGTCATTGAGCTCTTTGAGACCATTGACGTCAACGGCGACGGGTCTCTCGAGTGGGACGAATTTGCGGGGTACGAATTCATCGTCCACAGCAAAATGCAGGGTGGATAATTGGCTAGCTATATCATGGACGCGGGCATTGCCAAAGCGGAAGAGGCGATCAGCGCGCAGTCGGCCACCAAACTCTATACAAAACTGAGCTTCAAGGGCGAGCTCGCCAACTCGACGCAGCCGATTACGGCCGAGCGCACGTACATTGCGCAGCTTTTGTACCTCGCGGCCAAGAGCGCCGTCGCGTACTTTGAAGTGCACGCGGACGTGGTACATTTGTATGTGGTCGCCCACGAGCGCGACGCCGAGCCTCGCTTTGCCTCGACGATTCGCCTCCACACGGCGTACCAAGCCCATAAGGTAGGGAGTGTCTCATAACCTTTTTGTCACTAAAAATGACCGATTGATAGGTGCTCGCGATCGAGGAAGTGCCGACGCGATCGATGCTCGTCGTGTCGTCTGTGCTCCAGCAACACGGTACGATCACGCTGTGGGACATTGGCCGCATTTACGGTCCCGTGCCGCTGCAGCGCGTCGAAACACCAGCGCCGCACGAGCTGCTCCTCTGGGTTCCGTCGGCCCAGCTTCTCTTGACGGCAACTGGCCACATGAGCAAGCACCAGCACCGAAAGCCCCCAAGTCCGCTCATCGCAGCATACGACATTGCAGCGCTGGCGTCCGTGGACATGGAGGTCGACGTCAAGGGTGTGAGTGCGCTCTGCGTCGTCAAGCGCAGCACGCGCACGGCTGTGGCCTTTGGCAGCTTTAGTGGTCTCATCACACTCCACGACCTCTCGCGCGAACACGCTGATGTGGTGCTCGAGGCCCATGAAAAAGGTATATTTGTGTTTTTCCATTGTTAAATTGCTTATCAATTTCCCCGAAAGACAGGATTTATACTTACGAGGGTATATGCACCGTAGGCGTCAAGGCTGTTGTTCACTCGTCCAAGTTTGCCTACCTCGCAAGCATTGGGTTTTACTCGTTTGCAGAAGAAAGCACGATGGAGATCTTGGTTTGTGTGATTATATGTGGATCTTTTTGCTGAGCTTGACGTGGATGTAGATCTGGAACGTGGACAACGGCGTCCTTGGGACGGCGTTGCGTGGGCACCATGCAGCGGTAAACGCTACCTCAGTGTCTAACTTGGACGTTGACATGGCGCTGTGAATAGCTATGTGCCATCACCGCCGTCGACTCGGAGAGCCACCTCCTCTCGTCCGATGAGCTTGGCACCTGTCGCGTGTGGTCTGCCACGTCATGGGACTGTCTACAGGTTGTGCGACATATAGTACATTCTTTTGGCATGTATAAACATCTACATTGTGCTAGGTGTTTCAGGCCCACTCGGCGGAGATGGGATTGCTTCGAGCACAGCTCGTGATGCCTGCCACAGCCCACGCCGACGCTGTCCTCCTCTGCGGCGGCAAGTGCGTCGAGTACTTTGACTGCTCGATTACCCGCGACCGAGAAGAGTTTATCTTTATGGCCTTCAACGCGACGCTCAACCTCATTACTGCCGCGACGTGTAATACGTCCATGTCACCATATTTTGCTGTCCATGTATATACCTCGCAGTATTTAGATCACCGCCTGATTCTCTGGGACGTTGGTACGGGCAAAGCCACCAAAGTATACAACCTCCAAGTCATTTACAACGAACGACCCGTGCGCGGAATCACAGCCGTGTGTATGGACGACCGCGAGCGCAAGCTAATTGTCGGCGATGACGCGGGCCAAATTCTCGTCGTCAACATGGTCAACGGCAACCTCATGAAGGAGCTCGACCCGCACGCCCTCGCGGTACCATACCGAATGAATATATGGACAAGGATCCATACACAACCCTAGATCACGTCCATATCGTACGCGGCCAAAGCCAAGTGTGTCGTCTCGACCGCCATGGACTCGAGCATCCATATCTGCGATGAGAACAACGCCCACGGGTATTATGTACCGTACGCTGGCGCGCCGCTCTCGGTGCTGTTGCGCTCAATTCACCTCGAGGCGCCGCCACCAGCATGCACCGTGCTTCTCTCCCAGCGCTCTCGTCCATCGTCGGCAGTGACTACACCCCTCATGAGTCTACAGGGTACTAGACATTTTTGTGCACTTTAGACGGACCTTCGACCGCGCAGCAATAGCGGGCTGCCATCAAGCAACCTCCATGGCGCGCAGCTCTCGATCGACATTGTGACAAGCCAAGTGAGCGAAGCATGGGATCTCATCGCGACGATGGCGCATGTCTCGGGCGCGCTTGGCGTACGTGCTTGCTACCTCGAACGTATATCGCTGATACGGGGACAGGAGTGCTATCTGCAGCTGTGGGACTTCTACTCGCCGCAACTGGTCGGGTCGTGCGTGCCTCCGCGCGTGCACTGCGGCGAGATCATGTGCATCGCCTTCCTCGGCGCGCACCCCGGGCTTCTCGCGGGTTTTTCCAACGGCGACGTCTTTCTCTGGGGCGTTCGGCGGTCTGCTGCGCCGTCCCAATGCCTCTTTGAGTTCAAGCACACGGCCAAAGGCAGCCCCATCACGTGCCTTCATGTTGTCGTGACGCCCGTAGGCAGATTATTGCATCGCCCTATATCGATGCTAGGAACATTGGTTTAGGGTGCCAAGCCGGACTACTGGGTCATTGGCGGCGACGAAGCGGGCCGCGTGACGCGGTGGACGCTCACACACGACATGTGCGCGCGTGCGCTCCTTCCCAAGGACGCATTGCCGCCCGAGACCAACGACGAGCCCAACGGAGCGGGCGGTCGGAGTGCTGAAGCCACGGTCGGGCGGCACACGCACAGCGAGGTGGTCTGGGATGCGATCCATAAAAGCGTCAAAGCGGCCAAGTCGATCCAGCAAAACAGCCCACCACCGACGTGCGTCTACCACGACGTGCAGTGGTCGACGGGACCGAGCGCGGTCGCCAAGCTCTCGTCGGTTCCGTGCGTCAAGGGCGGAACGTCGCTTCTCTCGTGCTCGGTTGCGGGCCAGGTCAAGGCGTGGACGAGCGACGGCGACCCGGAAGGCACGCTCGACTATTTTGCGACACGCCGCGAACCAGGTCCGTGGCGCGGCATCTAGTTGATGTTATCAATTGTGGGGTAGTCGTCGAGCCGTGGACCGTGCCCGTGGACACGTCGTGCCGGCGCCGCGTCAAGGAAGCCCAGGCGCGCGAACTCTGCAGCAAAGTGCACCAGCTCAGCCTCGCGATGCGCGATCCCCGGGTATTTCATGTCCTCGGATGGCTCGATGACGGTTGACTGGGTCGTTGTAGCGCGAGGTGACGCCGCTGCCGACGCCGCAGATGAGTTTAAGCACGAAATCACCGCTCGGGAGCCCGAGTTTCAAGCTCACGCCGCGCACGTGCGCGCGCTTCAAGAGCTTGTCGCAGCTCGTGACGCGAAAAGGCCAAGCCAAAGACGATGACACGGCCGCGAGCGCGCCGTTGGGTTCGTGCGCATCAAACGCGCGCACCTCTTCACACGTGCGCGGTAGATGTGGTCTTGCACGAACTCGGGCATTTGGACGACGTCAACCGGCGCGCAACCGTCCGCAAGAAGCGGGAAATCAAGACCGTCGAAGGGATACTCGAGCTCCAGCGCGCCGCATCGCTGACGCAGCTACCGTCACAGACGACGCGACTGCCGCAGCACCGGGCCCAACGCGGCCTTCTCAAGCGAACGCTCCCCAAGCTCAACACGTCGGCGGTGTCAACGACAGCAACGTCGCCGCCGCTCGAGACCGTCCTCTCGTATCACATGAAGCTGGCGCACTCGTGGCAGCAATAAGATGCTTTCTTATCGTCTTCTTATTGGATCACGGCGTGCGTCTTCCAATAGGCGACGGCCTCGAGGTACTTTTCGCGGGAGAGCGGGACGCCCGACCCGCCTTCTTCCTTTCCGAGCGCGTTGCGGAGTACCGTGATCGGGTTCATGGGCAGCTCGTGGGCGACGTCCTGCGCCTTGACCGAGATGATGCCCCACGGCACGTCGTCGTTGACGTTATCGAGCGGGAGCCCTGTCGCCGCCGTCTCCTTGCGGATCTGGTCGCGGCTGTACAAAATGATGTCGAGGAACGACGCAGCTTCGGGCTCGAGGGACGCACTCGGGAACCAGCGCGCGAGCCTACGTAGCGTCCATGATGCACTTTGCGAAAGAGCTAAGATAGAACCTACACGGGGAGCTCCGTGGGCACGCGGGCGACGTAGTCGGTCTCGAGCAGGTGCTTGTTGACGTCCGTAATGAGCGCCGTGCTCAGCTTGGCACCGACAAAGTTCGGTACAAAGAGATGCTTGCAGAACGGCGCGTAGCTAGCCACAGCTGCATGGGGTCGCGTCAGCGAGGCGGCAGACGTACCCGTCGATGAGCGAGCACGCGCCGGCCGCATAGAGCTCGTTGATCTTGGCCTCGAAGGCCGCCTTGTCGTAAGCGATGTGCGTGCCCTTGTAGCTCGGGTCGTCAAACTGGCGCAGGCAGAAGCCATCTACGCAGCCTTAGGAGCTGGTCGCCCATGGCGCCGTACCGAGTGCGAAAGTCTTGGTCGTCGTCGAAGCCATCGTGCTCAGCCCTCGCCGCAAACCACACAGAACGGATGTCATGAAAATTCGATGTACAGAATCTCTGGAACTCTGTATTAATATATGGATTTCATGTGCCATATATACTACAACATGCCCTCGTCAGGTCGTTTGACGGGTGATCAAGCGAGGAGTCGAGCGCAATACTAGTAGACTGCACGATTGGTAAGGTCGACGTGCGTAACACCATGATAAGAGAGGCTACGCAAGTAACGGCGTACCGTGGCTTCAAGGATCGTCAAGCGCGTACTGGCCTAGGAAGATATGGTTTGTTTCTATGGATACCTGTATCCGAATTTCCGGATAGGGTGCTCGGTGCGAGTGCATTCGAGCCAAGATGGCGGCAAAGCGCAAGAAGGCCGCGCCGCGCCGGCCCAAGCGCAAGCGCGAAGAGATCGTCGAGCGATGCGTCGAGAGGCCGACAGGGCGGACGTACCGCGTGCTCGACGGTCTGCCGGACGACCTTGCGCCCGACATTGTACGCATCCTATCGAATGTGCCCGGCGGTTGACCTCGGGCATGCTGTAGTGGGCTGCGATCGAGCGGTTTGAAGATGCGCAGCTCGCACCGGCGGAGCGCACGCAATCTGCATGTCCTTTGCCGGCCAGCGTTAGTATGCACGATGATTTTTGCCCCGAGAGCGACGACGACGAAGCCATCGAAGCGACGTACACAGCGCCAGATGGACCTTCCTCGCCACGCCATGCACCTACCGTACACGACGTCGGTATGGTTGACGACATGATTGTACCCTCCACACCGTCGCCGACCAAGACCGACGAGGCGCCACCATCCGAGCCCTCGCCTCCACGAACGGCGCCGACGAGCGCGATGAGGACCACCTCGACACCGTCGCCCGCCAAGCCCTCGCCTCAAAACACAACCCTCGAGATTGTGACGTGCGCGAACATGAGCGCTTCTACGCCGTTGGTTCTCGAAGACAGCGCGACAGAGGCAACTGCGGAGAGGGATGTGCCGGCGTCCCCCACGCAGCACTCCCCTCCGTCCATGGTCCACGACGAGCACACGGCGTCCACGCCAAGCGAGACGCCGTACTCGGCCACGATGCGCTTGTACGACCTTTCTGCTTCGGCACCTCCGCCCTTGGTTTTGGTAACGGACGAGGCGGGGGCTGCTGAGCCAGCGTCGCCGCCCCATGTGCAAGGCGATGCCCTGCAAGTGCTGCTCTCGCTCTCCGACAAGTGTCCGACCTTGGCGTCCTGGCTCAAGCACGAAGACGACGACGTACCGCTGGCGTCGCTCGACAACGTCTTTGACGAATCCGACGAGGCCCCAACGACTAAGAGTGTGCCTCGCGTGGACATTGGACCGTCCATGGCAGTACGTTCGATGCTGTATCGCATCTGGTAACCCGGTCCATAGGTCTGGTCATCGGCGTTGCAAGCGCGTTGTCATCTTCTTCCGTCGCACGCCGCGGCACCAGGTACTCTCTGCCCTCCGGCGGTTGCATTTATGGTCATATATATCCAGTGTCGCCCGTGCTCGTGTACTGGATCCAGCATACGTGGCGGATGCATGACAACTACGCGCTGGTTGCGCTCTCGCATCTGAGCCGACAACTCGAGCTACCGGCTGTCGCTTTTTGCGCCCTGCCCCGCGCCATGGTGTCAGTGGCATCATCGCCAACGCACGAGTGCTTCCCGTCCGCGATCGCCGACGTCCGCCGGCAGCTCCAAGCCCACAGTATCCCGCTCTACGCGATCACCGAGTCCACTGACGAGGCCATCGAGGTGTCCATGTTTGCGTACGAACACTGGTGCCAAGTCGATGTTGACGTAGACGCGCAACGCGCGCCTTGTGCAAGCCCTCAACTCGTTTCGTGCGCAACTCGTCGTCACGGATGACGGACATATCACCAGCCGCACGGTGGCCCGGCTTGCCGCGGAGCAGCTCACGTCGTCGCTGCTGCTCGTACAACAGCATATTGCAACGTGCGGACTCAGCGCGCGATGTGTAGGTCGACAGCACCTGCGTCGTGCCGTGGCGACACATGGCATTAGTCACCAAGGAAATTTTTAAGACCACGTGGGCCGTGCAGCTTGAGGACGGCCTCCGGTCGGCACCCCCGCTGGACTTTTGCCCGCGCCGCCAAAGCTCCGTCTTTCCGCCGCCCATGGCGCCGCCGTTCGCCGTACACACCATTGCATGGTATTTGCTCGACCGGTCGATGATGACAGCGCGCAACATGAGGTGCGATTGCATGCTTTGTCTTTGGTATTGACAAAGCACAGTGAGACGGCAGCGTTGGCGGCCCTCCAAGAGCTCGTGCAGAGCAGTATGGTGCCACGACCCGCCATCCAAGACGAACTCCACGTACGCTGAGAATGATGGTGTTGTCATTGAAACATTGATACTTCCATTTGAATAGGGTCGAGGCATCTTGTCGGCGCTGCCATACGTTCGGTTTGGTTCCCTCTCGCCCATACATCTGCTGCAGTCGCTTTTGAGTCTCCAGTCCAAGGTACTGCCCAGTCTGGTTTTGGATACCAGAATCTAGAAAATCGTTTTGCACTAGGTCCTATACACCCGTGCGATCGAACACATTGTGCTCGCGCACGAGATGGACGTGCACAGCTACGAGCTCGCGCGGCCCAAGGACCCAGTGGCCGACACCCACCGAGACGACGTCATGTACGACCTGGCATGCCGATCACTTGGCATCGTCCGCTGTGTAGTGCACTGTACGAAGCGTACGTTGCGAGCTTGCCGCTACCGCCTGTAATGACCTCGTTGACGACCCAATACTTGCCGTACGAGCTGGAAGCCAGCGCGACGAACGACGGCTTTTGGAACAACATTCAGTCGCACCTTCGAGCCACCGGGTATTTGCACCCGGTGCTAAGCCGGTACTGGGCGGCGCGGCTCTTTGAGTGGTCACCGTCCGTCGCTGTTGCGCTTGCGGTGGGTACCCAGTGTCCAAAGGCAAGGAGACATTTCATATTTTGCGTAGACGATGGAGGCGCTCTTGTTTCGGTACGCCGTTGGTGCGACGAGCGCTGAGGTGCTTGGGCTCCTTCGCCTCTACGGCCACGACGCGCCGCCTAATGACAGCGCTGAGAAGCTTGTTCAGAAGCAGCTACAAGACGCTCTGAGCACCAAGCCCGATAGTGGCGCGTAGCTACGGCACCAATATCTTGCGTAAGCCAGTATTTTAAGCGCTGGAATTTCGCCACGGGCCAATGCATTACGCTGCATCTCTGTGAGAAAGGCCGTAGGCAACAAAGGCGTGGGTAGGGCACAGTCGTTGTGCCGCCGCGTCTCGACGGAGCGGCAGCCGCGGTTGAATTTTCTCGAATGTAGCGCGTCTGTGTACGTGGCAGCGCCACGTGCCGGTAATGTTCCAGAGTCCACCTTTTTTGTCACAAGTGCAATGTGTGGCTTAAAGAAAGGGCGATTGTACCCTTTTTTGTCCAGACAATGTTCATTTGAGAGAGGGAAATGGTTCATTTGAGAGAGGTTTTCGTCGCACCCGATTTTTTCACTGGTTGTCAGTTTTCAAATCGAGCGCAACGGCAGAGGTCGCGGGCAGTCTCCTGCGCATCCTGCTACGTAGACTAGACCGGCTACATTATCTAGAGTCTCTGGCTATCGCATCTCCTCCGTCGATGCGCCAGCGCTACCTGTAGCCTAGAGCAATATCAAGCGGTGTGCCACTGACGTCTTCTCTACGTCGGCTGATGCATCGAGAACTATGACATTCGAATTGTCTAGTAGCTTAGATACCGAAACGGCAAGCACGAGGTGTGATGAGTGAAACTCACCTGTCGGGGAGATCCACTGTTGTCCTGGCGCCCGCTTAATTGCGGGGCAACCCACCAGGAGCCGGTGCGGTCGCTGCACGAGATACTGCATTGATGCACGTCTGACCTCTACGTGCCAACGTCTTATTTTTTGGTTTTTATTTGCATGTTCTTAGTTTTTCTTTGTATTTGTGAGATATGATGAGTGAAACTCACTTGTCGGGAAGATCCGCTGTTGTCCTGGCGCCCGCTTAATTGCGGGGTAACCCACCAGGAGCCGGTGCGGTCGCTGCACGAGATTTTGCTTCAAGCACGTCTGATCTCCAAAACGAATTCCATATTGTGTATGCTTGCTGGATCCAAACGTCCTTGTCGTGCGAACCATCGACTCGCTATGGTCCTTGAACAGACCGACTATTGAAACCAGCGATATTAACTTGATCCTTCAGCTGTATCCACCTCTTTTTCGTGTGGTTGCGGTACCGTTTGTGGCTCATACATTCTAGTATTTGATGTATTTCACAGGACATTCTCCCCCCGCTATCGTGTTATCTGTTCTGGGCTCTCCATGCTCTTGTTCAGTTGTCAAAATCGGGGCACAAGAACGAACTCGTATTATGTCTGACCGACGTACCTCTCTGGCGCGCTCGGTCCTTATCGGGTCCGACATTCTTCCTAATGAAATCAACTAGTTTACTTTTGTTAACCAAACAATTCAACAGAATTTCCGTCCACGTTTGTCATTTTGTCCAAAACAAAAACAGCCCGGCAACATTGGGGTCAGTGATGAGAGCGTTCTCTCGTCAGAGTATCGGTGCAACCTTCCGTTGGCCCGAGGTGCCGTGGAGATCTTCTATGACGGCATTTGTCGCGGCGCAGGTTGCTGGGCGGGCCCCGACGATGAGCCCTCGGTGATCAGAGCCAAAATTCGTCACCGTCGCTGTGCCCCAGCCCTGCGTTTGTGCTTTACGTGTCATTCTGTTTGGGTCTATGGACGCCGTACGACACTTTCCCACGTCATCAACCGTTACTATTACTGTACGTCGACGGCGACCACCTCGAAGAGGTCCCGGATGACGTGGAGCTCGGTGCCTCGTTTTGTGTCGCCATGGCGTCGCCGGCGTCAAGCCACGACAACGGTCAATCCGCGACGCCGCGTCCGCCAAAATAGCACCGAGCGCCGCCGTGGCCACCGAGACCGCGATGCGGTGTCCACACCGAAGCGGCCCTCCCGGGGCAACGGCCGACGCAACGACACTGCTGCTGCGGGGTCGCGACTCGTCGGTCGCCAGGCCGCGGACGACTCCAGCAATGACAGTGATGCCGATCTCGACTCCTTTTTGGGGAGTGCCGACGACTCTATCAATGAAGGCTCCGTGTCCAACGACGGCAATTCCGATGGCAGCGAGCGCGCAGCTTTTGGTTCGGGCGCGACTGACGGCTCAGGCCGCGGGCGCCGCAGCGTACCTCGTGCTGGATCATCCTCTTCGGGGCGCCGCACGCCGGGGTTGCGTTATTCCGAGTCCGTCGAGCGCCGCGGGCGGCCAAACGCGCCAAGATTGATTTCACGTGGCTTTTCGCTCAGGGGGAAAAAGGGCGCGAGGCCTGCATTACCGCTGCACCTCGGGTGAGGCGTGGCGGGTTGCTTAGCGGAGAGCGAAAACTAGAATGCTAGGCTCTGCCGACCAGTCGTTGGTTTCGCTGAGCCGCCTTCTCTTGAAAAGTCCGTTTCGACTCCTTGCAGGCGCGAAACACCCATTTTGCGCCGCCGCAGGAAGACATTCTTTGACACAAAGCGATTACGGCCAACCATCTTCTTGACTTGTCGCCCAACGCTTTTGTCCGACGGGTGGCCTCC
This sequence comes from Saprolegnia diclina VS20, assembly GCF_000281045.1. Classification (NCBI taxonomy): domain Eukaryota; phylum Oomycota; class Saprolegniomycetes; order Saprolegniales; family Saprolegniaceae; genus Saprolegnia; species Saprolegnia diclina. The sequence goes on along the minus strand of NW_008246112.1, from coordinate 284,599 downwards.
AACCTCGAGCTCGGTTTTCCAGCATGCCCGCGATCATCGGACGGCTGTAATGGCTTTCTTTCGGCGCGGGCGGTCTTTCACTCATGCACATGGCCCCGGTGGACACGTGCCACGTGATGCGCACGAGTACAGCTTGGCTGTTGGACACTTGAGCTTGGAGGCAAAAGGAAAACTGAATTCGATCGACCATTTACAAAGCTAAACCTAAACCCGCTCGTATAAGGCTTTGCCACT
>NW_008246112.1:259011-270256 GCF_000281045.1 Saprolegnia diclina VS20 | reverse complement strand
GACCTCTTATCCTTCTTGTTTTACTCCATCAGTATCGACTGATGTACGATTAGACATCGACTACGACGACGGACCGTTCATAAATGGCAACGCTTTTGCAGCGAGAATTGAAGCTTGGGCCGAAAAAGATCCAAGGCAAAATCCCACCAATCCGCGTCAAGGACGAATAGCAGGGGTGTCCAGGAGAGCGCCACGTGTCCGAACCGCCCAAGTCCGCGTCAGCCAACGAGCAATGTCACTGGATCTGGATGACGCTTACCGAGACGATACACAATTGTACTCTGCTTCTGCACAAACGTGGCTTCGCAATGACATTTCTACAGCTCCATGGGACGACGCCAATCCTTTGGTCGGAGCTCCAACGCCTGCGCAGCAACATGACGACCCCAACGCAGCTCTCGGTACCGCCTACATGCCCAACATATGTCAACTAATGCGGGATGTATGGCAGTTGCCTTGACCTATCCTCTGCTGTGCAATGCGTCGACTCGTCTGGCGTCGTCGCGTCCGTTGGTGCATGCTCGCTCCTATTAGGCGATCCTCGCCTCGGCTGGTACACCACACAAGACACAACAAGCCTCCTTCGTTCCAGCGCCCATGAGGACGCTGCTGCTGACTCGTTCAGGCATCGTCGTTGTCTTGGCTTACTTCCACGTCCACTGATCCACGGTCGCGATCCGGACGCGGGGCGGTTCGCGCGTGATCGCTGCGGTCGTCTGCTGCTGCGCCACCAGCGCCTGCATGCGGGCAAAGGCGCAGACAGGACACGGCGCTTCAACGATCCCGGGCTGGCGGTACTCGTCCAGGAGCACGCGCGTCGTGTGTCGGAGCGCCGGCAAGCTCGCCATGCGCTTCTCAAACACGAGGAGGACGTCGTCGTCGTAGACGCGCTTGGGGTACGCGTGGCCGCACGTAAAGACTTTGGCGTGCGTCTCGATTGGGTCGTCAAGACCTAACGTCGCTTGACGACTCAGCTGCAAGAGCGGGATCTCGTCGCTGTTGCGTTCAATGTTGGCCAATAGCATGTCGGTCGTCGATGCGAGCGACGCCACGTCATACGCGGGCAGCTGCTGCGCGCATAAGTGAAACACATATGCGCCCGTGAACGGTAGCTTTTGGCACTCGGTGACCCACTGCACGTCCCGCTCGGCAAAGTCCGACGCCACGTCCGACGAGAAGAGGATCCGCGCTACGAGCCCCCCGACGTGTCCTATGCCAAGCACTCTGTTCTTACTCCCCTTCCAAGAAGGAGAAGGCTACCGTCGTGGTCGGGGTGCTGCAGGAACGCTTCCAGCTCTGACGTAGTGTGCCCCGAGGCAAACCACTGCACGAGGATGCGCGAGAGCAGCGAGAGTTTCGTGGGCAACGGCAGCTCGGGCGTTGGCACCGGCACCACCAGCGACATCAACAGATGCGTGAGCTCGTCGGCGCTCGAGGGTGTTAGCGTCGTCTTCCTACTTATGGGCTAAGACCACGCAACTCACAATATGAATGTTCCTACTGCTGGAGGTCGTGCTGCTGGAGCTTGCACTCGATCGCATCCACCCACTCGCCGTGGGCTTCGTACAAGACGGCGGCCGCAGCCCAGTTTGCATAGTCGACGCAGCGCAGCACGAGGTACGGCGGGCGGTACTGCGTCGCCCACGCCCGCAGCAACCGCTCCAATCCGACCTGCGAGAATGCGTCCGTGGGCAAGCGCGGTGACTTGTCGTTGAGCTCGTCGGCGTTCAAGCGCAGGAGCACTGTCAAAAAGAGCTCGATTTTCTCTTCTTTCGAAGCCAACATGCGCTCGGACGACGCCACGTCACTGACCCACTCATTGTATGCCGTCATATCGACCAAGGGCGTCGGGGCGGCTTTGGTCGCGACCGTGCGCGGGTCCAGCACCGTCGCGATCGCCACGACGCTTGCCTCGTCGAGGGTCGGAAGCGTCCGAAGGAGCCAGTCGCGCTGCGCCACCAAGCTGCTCGGCGCTTGGCACATGACGTGGATCTGCGTCCGCAGCGGGAGCCGGCGAAGCACACCACGCACGGCGCCGTGCACGAGCGCAGCGGCCTGGCCCTTCTCCAAGAGCATGGACACCTACAGTACGGCGAGTCGATAAGACGCATCATGCATACCATATCCTCGTACGTGCTCGCCCGAAAGCTCCAAGCCGGCCGACTGGAGCGCGAGAAGCCCCGCGAGAATCGCGTGGCGTGCAATCGCGACGTGCAGCACTGCGTCGACGGCGTCGTGAGTGGCGCACGCCGCCAGCGCCACGTCCGTCTCAAAGTCGGCGTTGGATTCGAGAAAATCGAGCAGCCAAGGCCACGTCACACTGCTTGTCGACGTTGGCAACTAGGTGCACCCATCAGAAGACCAATCGAAAGCAGAGAGAACGCCCTACTTGCTCCGCGAGGAGTCGGAGGGCAGAATGCACGAGCACGTTGCTGAGAACTCGGCGCTCGACATGCGACGTTGCATCGCCCTACGTGACGATGAGGACAGGAACGTGTATCGAGGTATAGAAGCAGAGGAAACCGGTCGCAGAAGAACGTCGCGGGTGTACTCGATCGCGTTGACTAGACCGCCGTGGAGCACGAGCTTCTCGACCGCTTTCGACGGCAAGACGCGCGAGTAGGCGTAGAGGCGCATGATCCACTCGCAGCTGTTGCGCGAGATCGCCTTGCTTGGCTCGCGGGCGCAGATCGTGTCGGCGACCACCTCACTAGACGGCAAGTGCTGTCAGAACTCGATATAGTGTCGCCGCGTCGCCAGACCAGAGCGACGCCATGTCGATGCCCATCGAGTAGCCAATGTACACGGCATCCTGGACGTGGATCGAGCGCTCAAGCAGCGCTTCAAAGAGCGAGAGACGGGACCATTTTGGCCGGCACTCGTAGACCTACACAGTAGTAGTAGTATTCAACTATTGCAAAAGGAACGGGTATACTTGGTGGTCGGTATGCACAAAAAAGAGCAGTTCGTCGCCACCAAGGCTTTTCCCAGGCACGACCCGCCGCACGCACTCGTCTTGGCGCAGTTTGAGCGTGTGCACGACCCGCGCAGCCTGCACCGAGCTACTTCCTACATCACGCTTGGTCAGACGACAAGTTGTCCACACAGATACGGCAGACTCGAATCGCGTACCTTCGTCGCGCGACGGGCGGGAGATCCATACAGCGAGCGCTTGGGCATCGTGCGTATTACCCTGAAGGAGCAGCAGTTGCGACGAGCAGTACACGAGACGCGGGTCCGACATGTTGAGTGTCGGCAGCGCATAGTTGGCTTCGTGGCGCCAGGTCAAGTCGGCGAACGTCGTGATCGTCTGCGCCTTGGCGTCCAAGGCCACGAGCCCCGACGAGCGCGCAAAGAGGTCCTTGACCACAAGCAAGGACGCGTCTTGGTACTGCTTGAGGCGCTGCGGGCGGAAGGACTTGTCGTCCAAAAAGTGTTCGGGGAACGTCCACACAGCGCCGTCACTCGCCCGGCGCTCGAGGAGCACCTTGTAGTACTGCACGCTTTTGTGCTTGCGCGTGGCGACGAGAAGCGTCGTCGCATTTTCCTCGTCGTGGACCAGGTCCATCGAGAGGATTTTGCCTATGGAGAGATTGAGAGTTGATACGTTGATACAAAAAAAGATCGGCTGACCCGAGAGCTCGCAGCGACACGTCTCTTGGTTGGTCGCCACGTGGACGATCGAGATGAGGTCGCTGCTCGACCCGACAAGCACGTAGTTGTTGCCGTTGAACGACCGCCACCACACGACGCACGTCGGCGTCGTCATGCCCGTCGAAAACTCCAGAGTGCTCAAGTCCTCGGCGTCGCCCGCGACCGTCGACTTGTACTTGGCGCCGTTGTGCCCGTGCGCACGGAGGTACGACATCATCTAAGGAGCATATGCAGCAGATGCATTCGAGGTGGATATCTACCTGCGTCGCCATGGGGCTCGGCGCAACGCTCATGAGATCGCCGGGTGCCACGTCCTTGAGATGCATCTGGTCGGCGTGCAGGTTGAGGGTGCGATGGATAGCGACAAATGCATACCTGGAGCGTGAGCTTGCGCTCGCGGGCGACGAGCGCGGCGACGGGAAGGAGGAGGAGGAACATCTTGTGCCCCCACGCGACTACGACCACGAGCCAGTCGCCTTCGGGCGAGAACTCGAGCGCGACGACCTGCTGCCCATTTGTCGCGTAGCTCGCGGCCGACTGCGTCGACGACGCCGAGTGGGGCGGCAGCGACGAGGTCGACGCAAAGGGCATCTCGTCGCCAAACGAGAGCGGGTTGGGGAGGCTTATGCCAAAGGACGACGACGAGCTCGGCGGGCCCTGGAGCAGCGTCGGCGCTGCCGTCGAGAAGAAGGGCGAGGCTTGCGCGATGCGGTCGAGCGCGAGGTTCCATGGCACGCGCCAAAAGCGCGGGTGCAGATCTTCCTCGAGCGACCGGAGAAGGAGCGTCTTGTCCGCGCAGTAGAAGGCCTGGAACTGCTTCTTCTCCGCACAGCGCGACGCAAAGCCACTGATGACGTTGGTCTCGTCCGAGTTGTCGAGCGGCAGCTCGATCACCTGCAGGAGCCGGCGCGTATGGAAGACGCTCAGCGCCGGGCGACCGTCGCCCTCGGCTGCGATCGGAGCTGCCATCGTCTTCAAGCCGATCTGGTATTATTTTACACATTTTAATCCATCTTAATATTTGTATGGACTTGCATGATTTTCAGTTCCCTAGATTTGACTGCGTATCCGCATGGCAATGACATGGGCCGAGTTCCGCGCCGGCGCCGACGCTCTCGTTAGCCTCCAGCAGCGCCTCCACGCCGACGACCATGACCTTCATAGCAGCTCGAATTGGCGATGGGAGAACGCTCCGGCAGGCCATGCGCTGCACGTACGTCACACGCTTCTCGATGACGCTCATGGCCGTGTAGCGTATCTTGCCAGGCTGGGGCTTCCTCGTCTCGGCCAACAACGTTCGCCACTGCGTAGCGCCTGTGCATGCTGTGGATGTACACGATAGCGCCAGTGATGACGACGACGACGTCGCCCTTGCGCCACAACCGACCGACAAAGTCCTGGTCGACTACCACGTCGTGTACAGCCTCACGTACGCAGCGCCGACGCTCTACCTACGCGCGACGACGCCAGGTACGCCAACGCGCCTGCGCATCCATCCCATGTTGCGATGTGGTTGATGCAGATGGGCGGCCCGTTCCGACGTCGACCGTGCGCGCGCAGGTGCATGCGGCCGCAAATCGGTGCACGTCGATCATCAACGTGGACCATTTCATCAGCCAAGACGAGCATCCGGTGCTTAGCACACCGTGCTACATGCTGCATCCGTGCGAGACGGCGAGCTGCCTCAAGCTCCTCCTCGCGACTCGACCGACAGCCTCCTCGCCTCTGGCGACGCTTCTCGCTTGGCTCTCGCTCGTCCAGCCCGTGACTCAGATGAAGGAAACACTAACAACTAGTATACTATAAAGGCTACTCGGACGCGACAAAGAGCGCGTCCGAGCGCGTAAAGCACACGTCGCGCGGCAGCGTGTACCTGCACATTGGACACTCGTCGTTGGTAGCCAGCCACGGCGTGATGCACTTGGTGTGGAACGCGTGGTGGCAGGGCAGCGAGGTCACGCTGTCGAGGCCGCGGTAGTCGTCGAGGCAGATCGAGCACGCGCGGTGGGCGACTTCCTTGTGCACGTCCTTCCACTTTCTCGACGGCAAGAGGTCGACAAACATCGGGCACGTCGGGCGCTTCTCCATGCCGGCGGCCAAGTCGAGCATGTCGTTCGTGTCGGTCACGATTGCGCAGGCGACGCACGACTTGCCTGCGCGCATGGCGCAGTCCCGCAACAGGACGCGGGTCGTGCACTTGCCGCACACAATGTCGCCGCAGACGCGGCAGTGGTGGCGCCGTCGCAGGAGCGCAAAGGCCTTGCCGCAGCAGCTGCAGTGGGAGCGCGCACTGTCGGGGAGCCACCGGTCGCGCGGGCACGCGCTGCGTGTCTGCGCCGCCGTACTACTGCTACCCAATCGGCCAAGAGGAGTTGCCGCCATCGTCCGATCGATTCGCTTCTGACGGCAAGCGGATCGGGATGGGACACTGTCGGCGTGTTGGGTGCGCCGGTCGGCTTTTTATTTTGCACAAGGTCCCGTACTGTACAGAGAAGAGCCAGTAACCCCGTGCGACGCAGGTGCCAGCGCCGCGCCAAAGAAACGTCGGCGCGTTGGGTGTTCGCAGTGCATTTGCCGTCAAGCGACCGCATCGTTGGACGCGAACGCACGGCGCGCAAGCTCGACCCGCCATGCGTCAAGGCAGTAACTCTACAGAACGACCGACGTCGTCCGACCAAGGGCGCTCATCGACGCCATGGTGACCGACGACAGCAGCATGGCCACATGGCGACACTCACCATACGGCTGCCATGGACGCAACATGGCGCAGGGTGTCCATCGTAGACATGCGAGGTTGCGTCAAGGCCTGCGGCGTGCTCGACTACGACGCCAGCGAGGGCTCCTGTCGCTGCGAGAGCGGGACACGAGGCGACGCACGGGAGACGACGATACGATTAAGAGTAGCAGACTATAGTTGATGCGGCGACGATGACAGACGCGACGACGACGCTTCGGACGCACGGACGAGGTCGACTAGCACATCGGCGACGCCCTCGGCAGTCGGCCGCGCGGTGACGTCGTCGACCGTGCACATGGCAACGACCGCAGCAACGCCGGCGTGCGAGACCATGTCGAACGGAGGCACACGCACATGGTCGCGGGCAGCGGCGAGCAGCACCATATCGCAGTGCACAAAGCCGTGGCCGGTCAGGAGCGCGGTGTACGGTCGTGTCCGCGTCCAAATTTCGCCGAGGAGCATGCCCAGCGCATAGACATCGGCCGCGACTGTCGTAGGCTCGCCCCGCAGCACCTCGGGGGCCATGTAGGCCATGTTGTCCGATCCAAATGACACAAGGGCATTGTGGTGGTGGTGCGGCGTGCGGAGCAGGTGGAGTGTATCCAGGAGGCATGTGAACGCCTTGTCCACGAGCACGCGATGGGGCGTGAGCCCGTCAAAGCACACGGTCTGCGCATGCAGCGCGGCGAGACCGGATGCAATGCCATGGGCCATTTCGAGTGGTGCGGGCACGGGCGGTCCATGGTGCAGCGCATGCGCTAAACTGCCGCGATCGGCAAACTGGACGGCGACCGCAAACTCGGTGCGGAAGTTGATGACCGAGACACCGAGAAGCGCCACGAGGTGGCGGTGGGGTGGGAGATCTCGGAGCATTTGCACGCGCTGGATAAAGGCAGCCTTGTCGGACGCGGTGACCTTGATCGGGAAGAGCGCGAGCTTGGCGCCGTTGCTATAACAGAGCCGCATGGACCGGCTCGTGGCCAATTTGGACGTCTTTTCCTTCTCGAGCGGCAGTGTAAAGTCCGGGAAGGCGTCGCGAAAGACTTGACACGGGTCTGGCAGCGACGCGACGAGCGAGATGACGCGCTGGTGCGGCGACCGGACCTCGAGGTACGCCTCGTTCGGCGACGACGGGTTCGAGTTTGATGCCCACACGTGCGCCTTGAGCGTCTTGTGCTGCCGCCGATAGTAGAGCGCGAGGCTGATGAGAAGACAGAGAAACACAAGCGCTCCGAGAACGACACCAACGATCGCGCCCGTCGAGAGGGCCGAGGCGACGGCAGTTGATGGCAGCGACGACGCGCTTCCACTTGTCGGCAAGGCAATCGTCGGGGGTGTCGGGATCGTAGGGGTTGTGGGACACACGAGGGTGGTGTTGACACAAAGGCATCGGGGTGTGGTTGTACTCGGCTCGAACGACGTGCGTTGAAGTGCCCGGCAGTTGTCCACCGAGTCGGTGGTGCTACAGCAGATGACGCCGTGAGCACATTTGGTCGCATCAGAGAGTGCAAGAAGGGCTACATGTTGAGAGCGTACGCCCGTGCGACGCCAAGGGAGGCGAAGTGAGCGTTGGACGAGGTCATGTTGCTAGTTGTACCAGCGGTTCAATCGACGCTGGTGAAAGGGCGAATGCGGCAACACGTACATGGCGAGACGGGGCGGCGCCAAGGACGTCGGTAATACGATCGGGGAAGCATCGCATCGAACGGTGATGAGGGTGCTACGTGCAGTCGCATGAGATGCGTGGCGATACCCAGTTGTGTACATACAGGGTCGAGAGGTTGGTATAGCGCGAGAGGTCGAGCGCTGGCAAGTTCGAGTCGGCGATCTGCCTGGACCACGATCGGTTGCATGTTCGAGAAGGGTCGCTGCACGTACATGCTACTGATCGCGCCATTGTTTGTAAACGGTGCAAGGAGTGCAGCGCTCGAGACGTTGACAAACTCGCTACATGGCATGAGTCCGGACAAGTCGTCGCCATCGCTACATACGCATGACGGAGACGCGGGAAGAGCGTCGTTGGTAGCGTAAACGGCGAGATGGCATCGATAGTGGCGAGGAAGGTCCTATGCATGTTGGGTGACTTGGCACGTCGTCGCAGCTCGAGCCTACATGCGCAGGGACAGGACGGGCCGCAAGAGCTGCTTGAGCTGCTCCAGGGAGTACCCGGGTTCCGACGCATGCACCGCGTAGAAGAAGCCGCCTTCTATCGTCATGTACCAAGCGAGGTCCGGGTTCATGGCGCCGAGGTCCTCGGACGTCGCCCAGAGACGGACGGCCATCGCGGGCGCTCGGTCGATCGCGGAAATGGAGAAATCATCCGCTTCCGGCAACGTTTCACTCACCTCCGGATAATTTGGCAGCGTATCCGTATGACGCCAGGAAGTGTCCCATCCCGTGGGATCTCCGTCGCATGACGGCCAGCAGCGCGTTGCCGCCGGCGCCCGAGGATGGGCAAGCGGCTCATCCAGGTGCAGCACCATGCGGGGCGTGGCCGGCGCTACGTGGCAGCGAGCATGGCGGGCGGCGATAGCGGTCCCGGCGAGGCGACGCCGGCTGCAACACGGGCGCACGGAAGCGAGGACGCCAAAGATACCGGCGACGACGAGATCCTTGATCGATGTATTACACCCGCGTACGTGTCGCGACGACGGTATCTAAACCGATGGACGAGGGTTCTCCCGCTGGCGCCCACCCGCTCCACGCCCATGACGCAGCGCCGTGCCACTCTGCGGCGGCGTGTGTGATATCAGACGCCACCTCGATCCTCGAACGATTGGATGGCCTGCGTGTTGGACCCGATGTTCGATAACGACGCAGCCACAGTGGTCGTCCCACGGTGCAGGTCGCCTTCAACGCCGTCTGATTCCAGTCGCGCCAAAACACGCAGATCGCGATGGCGCAGCGACAGAGACACACACGGCCAAGCGACAGCTCCAAGCGACCTACTAGCATCATGGTCCTCCAGGGACAGGGCATGCAAGCAGGCTTCTTTGGGTACTACAGTATCGAGGCTAATACATGTATATCAATTAGGTGTATCGAAGGCTTAGAGCCGCAGCCGCGCGACCACGTCGTCGATGGTCGGGCGCTTGCTCGGGTTTAGGTGCAAGCACGCCTTGATAAGCGCCACAAAGGCAGCCGACGTTGCGGCTGTGAGCGCCTTTTCATCGAACGGGAACGGCGGCCGGCGGCCCTTCTTGACTTGACGCAGAAGCTCGAGGTCGGCGCCGACGAGGCCGAGCGTCTGCTGCTGCGCGGCGTACGGTCGGACGCGCATGAAGACTTCCCCGAGCAGCATGCCGAGGGCGTAGACGTCGCTGGCAGGCGAGTGTCCGCTCTGGTACATGAGGAGCTCGGGCGCGGTGGCAGCGAGTGCAAAGGCGCCAAACGAGGTTTCCGGGGCATAGGACCGCGCGTGGATCGGCGCCAGAAGCGCGAAAATGTTGAGCGACGCGCTCAAGTGCTCGTCGAGGAGCACCTTGCTTGTCGAGACGCGGCCATAGACGCAGCCCTGGGCGTGAAGGTACTGCAGGCCGAGGGTGACGTGGCGACAGATCACAAGCGACGCCGCTGTGTCGAGCTCGACCTTGACGTCATGGAGGACAGAGCTCAGCGCGCCCTTTTCACAGTACGGCGTGGCAAGGACGAGCGCTGCGTCGTAGTTGACGACCGATACACCAAGGACGCGGCCAAGGTGGTTGTGCTGCAACGACGAGATGCGCTGGAAGCCAGCGACGAACGCCGTCTGCACCGCAGAGTTGGCCGTCGTGAGGTCGAGCGACTTGAGCGCGAGCTTGGCGCCGGACGCGTCGCGACACCAAAGCATGTCGTGGCTGCCACGCATGACCGTCCTCTTGGCGTCCATGAGGTCGGCGCGCCAGTGCGCCTTAAGCACCGGGTGGTCTTGGAGCTTGCTGCGCGGCGCCGAGGCCGAGACGGGCGGGTCCATCACGATCGATTCGTGGCTACCACCAGCGATGAGCGTACGATCTTGGAACTCGTGGTACGCGTTGGCATCGTCCTTTGACGACGACCGGCGGCGGCGCCGGACAAAGATGATGGCCGCGAGAAGGAGTGCGATTGCCGAGAAGCCCACCGCGAGCCCGATGGTTGTGCCACTGCTGGACGACGACGCCGGAGCAGGCGGAGGTTTTGTTGGATCGACCGACAGGGGCGTCGATGACCCTTCCGGGACTACTGGCGAGGGTGCTGGACCGACTGTGGTTAGATTGGGCGTTTGCGCTGTCTCGAGGGGGCACAGCTTCTTCGTCCACGTTCGATTCTGCAGCTTTAATCCCGCAAGTACTTGAGTCTTGTCGTGGACATGCACAACGACATCAGTGTTGGATGGCTGGGCAAGATTGACGGTGGTCAGGTTGGCAAGCGTGCAGAGGCTCACATTTGTGTCGACTTGAAGGGCGTTGATGTGCCTACGTAGCGTCTAGCATCCATGTGCAAAGTCCGAAGCACGGCGTACAGCTCGTTCAAGTTGGGCATCGGCGGCAGCATACTCCCATCAAAGCCCGGCATGGACCACTCGATCCTACACGAGAGAGAAGTGAGTAGGACGCAGTGTCGACATGAGTGGACGCATCGTACACGTTGAGCCTCTTCACCTTCTCGAACAACTTCTCATTCAGCGTCGGTGCACCTTCAGCAGTGCAGCCCTCTGCCGGAAAGCGGTTCGTCGTGACGTTGAGCGCCAAGAGTTCGATCGACTCTATGGTCTCGACCGGATCGGAGGTAGCCCATGTCTTTTTGTCATTGCACGTCCACGTCGTCTTATTCACCATGGCGCAGCGACTTGATGCCCAACGCAGACGTTGCCAAATACTTCATTTTCGACCAACT
>NW_008246112.1:254657-258695 GCF_000281045.1 Saprolegnia diclina VS20 | reverse complement strand
CAGTCAACGCCGAAGCGAGCGAAGATATGCACAGCCAAATGCACGTTGAAGCGCCGGACCGACCGTGGCACTCGCGCAGTATGTCTCCCTCCGTTCCCAGCCCCATCACGAGAAGCCGTGCGCCAAATTTGTTGGTCGCGATGGGCAACCCAGCTGTTTCTTCGATGCGTCCTACCGTACGCTCCACGATGGACGAGAAGAGGAACATGCAGCATCCGTGTTGGTATGGGGTTAGATGACGTAGCGGTCCTCGTAGACGATCTGCAGCACAGCGACGACCTCGTCCATCGATGGCCGGTCGCACGCGTCCCACGCCCAGCAGCGCAGCAAGAGCGCTTGCAGCTCGGCCGGGTATGCACCGAGTTGCGTCGCCACGTCGTACGGCAGCACGTCTGGTGCGCATGTGCCATTCATGGCTCGGTCCATCAAGAAGACATCGACGCCGACACTGCCCCGGTCGCGCAGCTACAAGAAGTTGATCAACGCCGAGCATCGACCGCCATAAATGTCGTACCTCGGAGGCAAACGGCCGCGACCGGGTGCAAATTTCGGCCAGCAGCAGCCCGAGCGAGTAGACGTCAGCCGCATACTCGTCCATGCAGTCGCCGCGGAGGACCTCGGGCGCCTTGTGCGCCAGTCGCTGGCTCCCAAACGAATGGCCGTCCGGGAGGCGTAGATCCGAGTACGTGAGCAGACTCAGCACGTTGAGCTTGACTTGCATCTCGGCGTTGACGAGGAACTTGCGGCTTGTCAAGCACGGCACCGACCGGCCGCGGCCGTGGACAAACTGCACCGCGGTGGCCACATCCATGCACATGTTCCACTCGATATCGTCCGAGATGACGATCTTGGGATTCGTGAGCACCGTCGCCAAGGACCCTTTCTCCATGCACTCGACGACCGCGCCGACGCACGCATCGTCGAGGCGCGGGAAGGACGCAACGCCGAGGAAGAGCACCAGATTCACATGCTGGAGGTTCGAGACGTGCCAGAGGTCGGACAAGAACGTCTCGACGTCCGGCGAATCTTTGGAAACGTACTTGATGACCACGTCACGGTCCTCAAACACGCCTTGGAGCAGCTTGCGACTCGGCTTGACGAGCGCCATGCGCGTCGGGGCGGGCAGCCGGAGGTAATCCGGAAACGACGCCAGCATCGGGTCCGAGAGGCTTGGGTCCGACAGTGCCGACGCGCTCGACTTGCGCCCTGTTGAACTTGCGGTCGAGAGGCGGTCGCATGCCGCCGGCATTGCATGCTCGGAGACAGGCAGCGACGCAGCGCGGCGACGGCGGAGGTACACAAAGGCGACGACGACAAACGCAAAGGCGGCGACGACGCTGAGGATGATGGCAATGACGAGAAGCGCGCTCATGGTGCTGCCGTCGGCCGCTGCGGTCGCAGGAGAAACGGTCTCGTTATCATTGCCTCGATTCTTAGGTTGCTCGTGGTCATTGCTGCTGTCGTTGGATGGAAGCCACAGCGTCGTGTTGAGGCGCGGGGCGTCCGAGATGAACCTAGAGCATCCATACGTGGCGCGCCAAGCAGCAGAAAAGCACCTACGCGCGCGGTGGGGCCGAGACGTTGAAGGGCGTCGCGACTTCAAGGTTAGGCACGTCGACAAAGTTCCTATTCGCAAAAGTCGGATGCGTATGCGCTGCGAGCATTCGCAGTGGGCGTACACATAAGCCAACTTGGTGAAGTTCTGCAGCGAGAGGGACGTCACGGTCGAGTTCTGGAGGACGCTATAGCATGCTTGCACATGAGACGACCTTTCTGGAGCCATGAAGCAGCGTACAAGAGGCTCGCCATCGGGGCTTGCAGCGATTCGAAGCTCGAGACATTCGAGAGACCATTCAGCGTCCTACAAGGGCCGCCAAGTCACTTCATTGCAACATGGGGAGTCGACGTACAAGGCCACCACGTTCGTGAGGTTGGCCGGTGGCTCAAACGACCATGAGAGTCCATGTCCATTGCTAATGCAATCGCGTAAGTCGATATCCAAGCCAGCGACAAGTATGTACATGGTGAGCTGGGAGAGGTTCATGGCGGCCCAGGACGATGCGTCGATCGCGATTCCGCCGGCCGCTTGGATGTCGACGGTCATGGCGCCATCGTCGTAGCACCATACGCTTGTCGGACGCTTTGCCGCCGGCTCCGTGCGGTTGTAGCACTCGGTGGCCGCCCGCGCGGTCGTCCTCGCGGCCGTCATGAGCTGCGTATCGAAAATGAGCCGACAACAATCCTTGCACCGACGCCGACGCAGCCAATCAGAGGCGACGCGAAATTCCTGCAATATTTCTGCTGAATATGTCGCGTACGCGTTAAAATAGCTTGCTATTTGTATTGGATTCCAACATTTTCAAAAAAATCTGCGCGTCGTCGCGGCAAGCACCACCGACGTCCGTGGCCATGACGCCGACGTCATGACACCGCCGCCATGGCCAGGAGCATCATTGGCGCCTGGCAGGAAGCAGAGGATAGGCCATGACACATATGCTACATGGGCATGGAAGATGACAGCGGCCGAGGATGGGCCATGCGTCTCTGCACGACCTCGCGCATTATCCAGCAGCGAATCCAGCAACCGAGCGCATCGGCGCGGCCAGATGGTTTGCGGCCAACGACGGATCGCTGCCAGGATCGCTGCTGTGCGAGTTGTCGACAGGCTGGACAGGCGACGCCGTTCATACTTCAGTCCAAGCCTCCCAACCATCCACGCCTTTAATCCATGCAACAGGGTTGCGTGGCCATCGCATGGGCCAAGGCGTTGCATACTGGTACGCTACGCCAGCGGGCGTCGCCGGTGGCGCTGCACTCGCACGTGGCAGGTTCCACGCCATGTAGCTCTCGCATCAACGATTTCTGGACCAAGCATCCATACACGGGATTTCTTCAAATATCAAAGCTACCACACGACTTACAACTCGGCTGTGTGGATCGAGGTCTTGAGGTCCTTGAGGCGCTGGAGGACAATGCCCGAGTTCGGGCGCCGGCTCGGCACCGGATCCAAGCACGCAATCACGAGCTTCTGGAACGACTCTGGGAGGTTGATCCACTTGACGCTCTTGACGTCAAACGGAGGCGGCACGCCGCGCCCGGCCATGACGTTGTCGAGGATCCACACGTCAGTCTGCACCATGCCGACCTCGGAGATCTCCTTGTCGAACGGCCGCGTCGTCGTGCCAATCTCGGCGAGGACGACGCCGAGCGAGTAGACGTCGGCGGCCAAAAAGTTCTTCCATTCGTTGATGAGCACTTCGGGCGCCTTCCACGCAATGCGGTTGGCGCCGTACATTTCCTTGCACAGGACGCTGGCCTTGAAGGACGCCATGAAGTGAAAGATGTTGAGTTTGCAGCTGTAGTTGGCGCCGACGAGCACCATCGAGCTCTTGAGGTGCTCGCACGGCACCGGCGACGGCAAGAGCGTGTGCAGATAGTGAATCGCTTCAGCCACGTCGATCGCCATGCGCAGTTGAATGTCCCACGTCAGCGGGACCGTCTGGTATACATTTGCGAGGCTGCCCTTGTCCTGGAACTCGGCGACCGCGTAAATGTCCGTGCCCGAGAGACACGTGACGCCGAGGTACGCGACGAGGTTCGGGTGCGACAGCCGCGCCATCTCCTTGACGCCCTGGAAGAAGCTGTCGGTGATGTGGTCGCCCGCAAGGCGCGGCGCCCGGCGAAGCGCGAGTCGGGCGTTCGTCGTGGTCATTTCGCCCATCCAAATGTCCCCACCGAGGCAGCGCGCGAGGGCCACGTGCTCGGGCGGGAGCTTGGTCAGCGTCGCGTCGTTGGCACCGGCCGTCTTGTACTTGGACATGGTCTGGTTCGTCACATAGGCTTCGTCGACATCGTAGAAGAAATCGTCGGGCGAGTGCGCTGAGCTCATGCCGGGCGACCGCGCGCTCGCGCGGCGGCTGCGACGGTGCACGATGATGGCAACGAGCACGAGGATCGACGCGAGGCAGCTCACGACCACGAGCGTCGTCACCGCACCAGAGGACGGACCGTCGCTGCCACTACGACCAGTCGCCACTA
>NW_008246112.1:252574-253587 GCF_000281045.1 Saprolegnia diclina VS20 | reverse complement strand
GCCGCGAGCGCGAGCCCTGCGAGGAGCGCTAGCGGGGTCTTGGCCATGGGTCTGTGTAGGTAGGTACTCGGGGCTAGAGTCGGTGGAGTCGGCTACCGCAAGGCTGCAAGGTCAAATGACGGGCCTGGCTTGACGCCCTCAATAGAAATGAGCGCCGGCGCCCTGGCGTAGTAATAGGGTGTGTATCAGCCACACTGGCCCTCTGTCCATACAAACTCCAAGTCAAATCCCAACGAACGCTACGCGAACCGACTCATTTGACGCAATTTAATTCGTTTGGAGCCGAATGACTCGGAATTTGTATTCAAACCAGTTCAAGAAACAGCGTGCGTGGTTCGATCGTGGACGTGAAATACAATGGCTAGGTTTTATTGACCTCAGAAATATATCTGGATTCGTATGTACATACCTACGACAAGAATATTATTTTACTTCGCCTCCACATGGCGCCCATACTCACCGCGCAGGGCGGGCGCGTCACGCGGATTCATCGACGTGCTGCGTACTATAGTAGGAAGAAGCAGCCTCTAGCATTGCGCTGACGACCCGCTGCAACAACCCCGACGACGACGCAGCTGCAACGACAACCAATCCTTGGACACGTCGCGCGACCCAGATTTGTAGTATTCTCAAGTCCACTCGGCAGCAAAAGGCAATCTCATGTTGCACAAGTGCCATCTCACGCTCCAAGCAGCAGCGCGGGATGCGAGCGAGGAGGAGCGGTGAGCCAGTGCACCGCTTGGGATTTTCATGTAGAAAGTACGGTGTACACCGCCAGCGGATACATAGCAACGAGCGACCAGGTGCGTGTTCGGTTTGAAACGAATGGTACGAGAGTGGACTTTGTCAGCGCTGGACGCTATGTTCGATGCGCGTGCACTCGTCTTGTATTACTTCCCGCTCGAGGCCACCATCGTCGTCCAAACGTTATCGTTTGCTTTGGCGCGTCGTTATCAAAACTCCGGTATTTCGTCGTTTGCACCGTAAATATCACAGGGTTGTGATTGGTGCAT
>NW_008246112.1:249124-251038 GCF_000281045.1 Saprolegnia diclina VS20 | reverse complement strand
ACGACCACAAGCCCACCCGATGACACTCGCATCGACGGGTGGCGTGTCTGTTGGTACGTGTTTGGGCGAGAGAATCGGGCGCAGGAGCTGCGGTCCGCCAGCAACAGTGAGCTCTTCGTAGCAGGCCTTGAAGCCCGTGGCGATGCGGAGCTTGACCGGTCTAGGCTCGTCATCCTCGGTGACAATCACGGCGGATGCGTTCGCAACGTCACCGTCTCGGTGCAGAAGATCAGTCTGCGCTGCTGGACTCCGACGCGCGACCGGCAGCTTGGGACACTATGTGTTACTTTGGCTCTGCTAAATCAACTTACACGTTTAGCCAGGTCGACTTTAGCACAGAAGGTCTCGCAGGATCGATACAAAAGACCTGCTTTGATCTACTGCAGAACGTATTTTTGGCATTCCCACTGGGTGGAATACACGAGTATTTTTTCTCTGATATCGACTTGCTGCACATCCCATGGATGCATACTGTGTACAAAACTCGAGTCGTTCCAGCTACTCGTGCGCCGCGCGCACGAGGGTTGCAATCTCTAGCATATTGGGCCGCGCTTCCGGGTCGTGGGCGAGACACTTGGCGCCGAGGTCGAGGACCCATTGCGGTGTCGTCGCCGTTTCGAACGTCGGCGTGAACTGCCCCGAGAGCACTTGCATCATGATGAACTGCTGGTTTGCGGGTTTGTTTGTGCGTGGATTCATCTTGTCCGCGTACGGCACACGATGCGTCGAATACTCGGAGAGCAATACCCCTACCCCTCGCATGAGACACCTATCCCTATGCAAGACTGGAGGTGTACCAAATGAGTAGACGTCGGCCGCGGTCGAGTAGTCGTGGCCCGTAATGATCTCGGGTGCCATCCACTGGAACGTACCGACCCCGTTCGTGAGCGTGTCTTCGTCCATCTCGCGGGACTCGCCAAAGTCGGTGAGTTTGGACCCTTTGGTCGCGTCCAACAAGACGTTGCGGCTCTTGAGGTCGCGGTGGATGACTGGATTCTCAAACGTGTGGAGGTACACAAGGCCTTGGGCGACTTGCAAAATGCTTGCACGCTTTTCACGCCATGTAAACACATCCGGGGACGTCGAACTCAAGTACGAGCGGAGATCCCCCAAGTTCATAAACTCGACGACGCACTCGAGGTCGGTGGGCCGCGACCAGCTGGCGCCGACAAGCGACACGATATACTGACACTCGATTCTACACGTTTCATGTCATACTTGCAAGACAAATTTCATAGTACCTGGCCATGAGCGCGATTTCTGCGATGAACTTGACGAGGCTCTTATCCGACTTGTCCTTGACGCGCTTGACGGCCACGGGTTGCTTGGCATACGTGCCAAGCCACACTTCGCCGTAGGCTCCGGACGCGATGGGTGCCGACCCTGTTACGACAAGGTCTTCGCGCTCGAGCCGTAGACGCCGGAGGACGTTGAGATCGACAACGATCTCGACAACGAGCTTGCTTTCCGAAGGCGGGAGGCTAACCGCTGGCAAAACTTTTGGTGGCTCTGTCGACGGCATGGTGCCTGTCAAGCTCTTGGGACTGGGAGCCACGAGAATATACTCTTCCGGTGGCGAGGGAGAGGGTTGCTTCTTGCGCTGCCACCAGTAAACGACGGCACCCGCGACAAGCAAAACGAGAGCGACAGCAACACCAACGATGATGCCCGTGTCTACGCAGCACTACAGTCGAAATGACAGTGAGAATATGTCCGTACGTGATGTTGGGGAGGACGGAGCAGGTTTGGGTGTTGCTACGAAAGTAGATGTGTTGCCGCAACCATTCGTTCGTGTTGTGCTTGAAGGTACCTGGCGCGTCTGGCGCGCACACGACCTTGGCTGCGTCGTTGCATGTCTTGGTGGCGGCGAATGCTTCTGTCACAATACAAGCCGTCCCGAGCGCAGTGAACTTG
>NW_008246112.1:200908-248159 GCF_000281045.1 Saprolegnia diclina VS20 | reverse complement strand
CATGGGTCTGTACTTGAGGCAAGAGTCGGTGGAGTTGGCAGGGCTGTAAGGTCAAATGACAGGCCTGGCTCAGGACTTCGTGTAGATGTGGGTTGCCGGCGGGGCGACGAAGCCGGATAGGCTTTAAAAACCGATTACCCGACGTGAACTTCAACGCTACCGAAGACGATGACTTCCTTGGCTGCCCCGAGGGTACCGCCTGCTCTGTTCCACGCTCGGTAATGTTTCCACAATCAATTTATTTTGTGTAAATGTGCTCAAGCTTGTGGACTCCCCTTGAATCTATACTACCGCGCGTCTCCCTTGGATACAATGTGATTGCTGAGGATCGTGTTGTTGCAACACACATGACATTTTTTTGATTTGTCTATGGTCACCCAGATGCCGTGGGAGGAAGGACGCCACATTTCTTTTCACTACACTTCAATTAGCGGGATTTTGAACGAATTCGTGGCATCGTTTGAGCGCGAGTTGCAAAATCTGCACTTTTGGCGCCGCACTGTACATCCGATTGACCAATTTGGAATCCGTTTGCATGCCCAATGATTCCTCTCTTCTGTGAACGAATGTGACTTTTCAGCCATGTCCCGGGAGCGGAGCGAGTCGAGGTTGACCCTTGTCAAGGCGAAGGCGTGCACCAAAATGGACACGCGCTGTGTTGTAGCTTTGTTAGCCGGCTGCGATACACAGCATGATGTGTTGCACCAACCCCAACTTCGCCCAACGAGAGTCACCGGTTTCACGCTGGTACGTGTATATTTACACTAGCGTTGACAAACTACGTGCAAATTGCCGATATACCGGTCATCCCTTCCGGATAAGATCTTTACACCTCCCAGCCGCACGATCGGCCTCTAAACCTTTTCCTAACCTCCCAACATCCTAATCTAGATATCCTACTACCGTCCGGTGGCGCTTCAGCTTACTCTATACCTGGAGCGTGCGAGAGGAATATACGTACTGTCAAGGCCACATATATACAAATATTGGCCATAGCTCTACTGTAACATTACCGGTATTTTTACACCATTCAACCGTAAATATCACTGGGTTGTGATTGGTGCATATAATGCACCCTTTTGGCGAATCAGAAATCGTTTCCAACTGGACGCCACAGTGAGCGCTCGCAGGGAGATGGCGGACGACGAGCAATGGGATGACCTGGCTATCATGAAGGTACTACACATCGTAGCGTGCTGCTAGCACATCTGCAAGGAACGACTGCGTCATGCTCGAGTAGGCATTTGATGCCGCTGTGAACAAGCGCAAGGCCAAGCCGGCCAAACACGCTCCACGCGCCGCGGTACACCTCGCCGCCCATGGAGCTCGGCCTCATGCAACATAGAGCCACGCGCCGACGCATGCTTCCGCCACACCGCACACGCATGCATTGAGCCCGCCCAAGTCGCCCGCTGTGTCGCATCGTAGTGTACCCATGCACACGCCACCGCACGCAACCGGCAGTTCATTCCAAGCCCATCAGTCGACCTTCCCACCAGAGGCAGCGTACTACCACTCGCACGGCTATGATACACCCTCGCACGCTGCCTTCCCAGCGCACAATTACCCACCGCTGACACCCCCGCACGCGGCGTACCCCTCGCCACACGCAGCGTACTCGCAGCCCACACCGCGATCGAACGAGCAGTACGCTGATGCGTATGCCCGTGCCTACGCGCATGCTATGGCGCAGGGCGCGTCGCCGTCCTTTGCGCCACACCCCGCGCCGACGTGTCCGTACGGCTGTCAGCAGCAACATGGCGGACTGCCAGGTATGCCAGGCTTGGCGCCGGCGCCACCGATGGTCCAGGACGACGATCTCTCCAAGCTCCTCCTCTCATGGTATCAGTCGGGGTACTATGCGGGTCGCTACAAGGCGATGCAAGAAAGCAAGGCGTCGTTCTTTCGACGATAGAATAGAGTGCTGCTACAACGTAAGGACGTGAATTTGCACCGTCAGTCGTCATGGATCTAATCGCCGCAGCATGAGCGAGGAAGACGTGCATATGTAGATTACCGCAGCGGAGATGCTGTTCCAGTGCGCCAAGCGCTTGACGATTGCATCGTGCGACGGCAAGTCCTTGGTCTGCCAGTCGACCAACGTCGCAAAGTGGCCTTCGATCTCCCAGATCGAACTCGGCGCTGACGGCGCGTCGGACGAGAAGGCGTTAAAGTCGTCTTCGGCGGTCTCATCTGGCACGCCTTCGTCGACCATGACGAGGCCCGCGTAGCCGAGCGCGTCGAGGTGCACCTCGGTGCCACTGAGCTCGATCCCGCGGAAGCGCGCCGCCTTGGCGTCGCCAGCATCCTCGACGACAAAGTACGACGAGATTGGCGCCTTGCCATCGTATTTGACCTTGCATGGCAGCACGTGGACGCGCTCGTCGGCCGCCGGCGGCAGAGGACACCGCGTCGCGCAGAGCTTCTGGTGGCCGCTCATGGGTCGCGCTTTGAACCAGTCTCCACTTGGCTCGCACGTGATTGGCCACTTCTTTTTATCCAATCCATATCATCCTGTGCGGTGATTGGGGGAATCACGATCTTTGCCGAAGTTGACAGAAGCACGCAATATGCACCAGACTTGCATCGTCTTCAGCACCCGCCAAAGTAGAATTGCTGGCCAAAATGGACAAGAGCCGGAAGCCCAGCATACCACGTCGCCGATCTCTCGAAGCAGACGTAGATGCGCCGCCTGAGTTGGACGGCTCTACCTCGCATATTTGAAGAGCGCAAAGCTCAAGCTGGCCAGCGAGTTTGATCTGTCCAATGCCCACTGCAAGCTTTTGTGCCAGCGGCCACAGCTCGAAGGAGGCAAGGGAATAAATGCTATCACTCTACTCTAGTGTCCTCGTCGTCGCTGGTTCAAGAGCGACGGGATGCTTCGCAGTTGCCAGCCAGCGATACGTGGTGTCGCAAGGTATCTGGATCTTGTTTCTTCCAGCGATCCTGGTTTAGTGGAGGGTGTGGATAGTGCGCACGTATCCTATCCAATACGTATCCAAGACAGCATCGATCGGATCGATCCAAAGCGCACGTTAGATGCAAGTATCGATGAACGTTAAAGGTCTTGCACGAGGTACACGCGGCAGAGTTCGCGAAAGTAGCTGCGCAAGATGCGGTGCTTCATGTCGTCCTTGCTGCTCCCGGGGTTGGACGCGTTGAGCTCGGGGCACTGAAGGAGCTGCGTGAGCAGCTGCACATGACTACAATATCAACTTGATACATAGATATACCCCATCTGCCTACCTCGGTGTGCCTTGCTTGGCCGTCGCGTGCACGTGCACGAGCATCTCGAGAAACGCGAGCTCCCAAAAGTACTGAAAGAACGTTGCGTCGTGCGTCTGCGGCGAGAGCTGCAGCATCCGCAGCCCGTACACGACCTCGTCGTGCTGGAAACACTGGTAGAGCACAGCCGCGGGCACGTGCGCGCCGAGCTTGACGAGGCAGTGGCTCAAGCGCACGAGCGAGCTCTGGTCAATGAGGTCGACCGTACCGGACGCGAAAAAGTTGGTGGCCAGCGACGCCGCCGCCAAGTAGTGACGCAGCGCCGTCTTGTAGTCTAAGCCAACCATGAGCGATCGAGTGACTCAATGCGAAAGCGGACCGCCGACCGACGACAGCTTTTGGAGCACGATGGGGTTGACACACACATCGGCCATCGCCACGTGCCAGCGCGGCTCCCGCGGACTCCGCGAGAGAAGCGTGTTGAGCACGAGCTGGTGCAGCTTGACAACGTCGCTTTGCGCGAGCTTCATCGACTGGACCGGGTCCATCGCGCCGCCCGCATCGTTCGGGCCAAACGCAAGCATGATGGCGAGGTCGCTGTATGGCACGAGGTCGTACGAAATACGGTACTCACACTACGCACCATCTCTGAGCCCAGAGTGCGCGACGATGGACGCGCACGTACGAGGTTGAGTGCATACGCACGCTGCAAGAGACCGGCGCAGAGCGAAATGAGCGCGTCAAGTGCGGGAATCGGAAGTTCCGCCACCGCGGTCGATTGCTTGGACTCTTTCATCGCGGCCACGACGCCTTCGAGCAGCGCGATCGCGCGCTTGACGCCAAAGTCACCCGGCGGCTGCGACGTGTACTCCATGAGAGCTGCGACCGCCGCCACGACCGGCGAGGTGTCTAATGTACGCGTTTGTATGAGCCAGAGGCCAGTAAAGGAATAGATGTACGTTCGCTCTGGGGATCGCGCAAAGCGGTGTATGCGCCACGCGCCCATAGCTGGTGCACGGCACTCCCAGCGTCTTGGGGTGCCGCCAGCGCTGCATACGCTACGCGCTGTCGCTTGGTGCTTGGACGCTCGTCCTCCGGCGCCGGCGCCTCTGTCGCGACCACGTCCAAAAGCTTTTTCAAGGCAGCGTCCGGGCACGCCGCCAGGACGCTCTGGATGTAGGCGACGAGAAACGTGCGGTGCTTGCCAAGACCGGGCACTCGGTGGTACTGGCACACGGCAGCTTTCCCAGCCGATAGGATCGACGACCGCAGCGCCTAGGATACGTTCATGCACAGAGCGATGCCGGAATGCAGCAAACCCGATGGACGAGAAGAACGAGGTAGACTTGCTGCAGCATCTCGAGCTCGGCGTCGCGGCTCTGAGGCAGCGATTGCAGCACTTGCGCTTCCAAGAAGCTTTGGAGTCTATACGGCAGCGTATAGATGCAGTCTACAAGGGCGGTACTGTACGTTGGCGAGAGCGCGACGGGCTCGTTCGTCGCCTTCTTGTGCGTCTCGGCTTGCAGCAACGTGAGCAACGTGCTATAGTCATTGCGGTCCCACGCGCCTTGGAATGGATGGTCGGTGGCGGTGACTAAAGGCCATAAGATTGGTTCTTAGGCTATAAACGCTGTGGGCTACGTACCATTGGTGCCCAAGACGGCTTCGCACGCGTGGATGTACCCGGCCAGCGCTGGTGCGACCGCCTGCCACGAACTTTTGTGAGAAAATGACGTGGCAAGCTCGTACCTCGGTCGTCGTCTCGCGCGCCTTCGTAAAGCACTGCAGCGCGGATGCAAACTGCTTTTTGTGAAAGTGGTAGACGCCCATGTCATTGAAGGCAAGGTGTTGCAGGAGCGGCTGCGACGCCATCGACGGGAGGAGTCGGTCGAGGTCGTCGAGAATGTGTTGCATGGACGGCAGCGAGATGCCATTGAGCTGCTCGACCTCGTCTGGTGGCGGCTTGGTGTTGTCGCTCAGCGGCAGCTTGCCCACGAGCGTGAGCGGCGAGATGTGCATCTTCTTGACGGCAATGCGCAGCTGCCAGCGCGCACGCAGCACGGATGCTTCGTCGACGCTAATGTGCTCGACTTCGTGGAGGCGCAGCACGCGCGGGTTGGTCGCGTACTCGACGAGACCGTCGAGCAGGAGGCTCTGCAGCTGCGTCGGCACCGTGGCTTCAATGTCGGTGAGGTCAAACTTGAGCTGGAGCACGACGAGCGCGGCAAGGCACAGCAGCGTGTTGTGGCGCGCGCTCGGCTCGGTCGGGTTGGTGTTGCTGTACGCGGCTGCCGGGTTCTTGACCTTCTTGAGCAACTCCGTGAGCACGTCATGGGCCGTCGGCGTCGACGTCGGGTCCGCCAGTAGCGCCCGCGTGTGGTCGAGAAGCTTGGTGGGCTGGAAGAGAAAGTCGTACCAATCGTGCTCGGTGTGCGCAAGCTGCACGTCAATCGCCGGCTGCTGGAACAGTGACCGGTACGTGCGGTCCGGCGTCGGGACGCCTCGCGACGGGTTGCGAGGTGACGGGCGCGGCGAGAGCTCGGCGTTGCCGCCCAGACCAAAGACCATGTCACGCTTGTCAATGTAGTCCTGGACCTCTTGCGCCGACGGCCGCGGAGTCCCGGGGCACGTGGCCATGCTTGCTTGTGCTCGGTGTGTGGCGACGTGCGTACCTGAAATAGTGTCAATATACTATATTTATTGGGGCATTAATAGTGTTTATAAGTAGATGCATACCGCCCGCGACCAACTCCTTGACCGTCCAGGCGATGAAGCGCGCAAGAGCAGGCGTGGATTCGTAGCAGCCAGAACAGCAATACGATGCCAAACGAGCTATACAGTGGCCTGCGAAGCGACGAGGAAGGCTGGCGTACGTAGAACCTAGTCGGACGATCTTGAAGATCTATCTGTCCCAACAGGTTGCGGTCAGGGTTGCAGCTGACAGAGTCCACCACAGCGCTTGTGCAGCTACACCCCACAGTATCGGTAACGTCAGTGCAGAATGGGCTCGGAGCATATCCAGGTGCAGCCTACGACTACCCCATCAAAGCTGACCCACGAAGGAGGATCTCATGCACCGCCTCTGGCAGAGACGAACACGGCACATGGCGTGGCCGCCGACGGGATGGCCGACGAGGTGCTCTGTGCTGCCACCTGCTCGTGTCTCATGGTTCTAGTGAACGTAGCGGCGCACCCCGCGCACCACACTGCCCGATGGTACGCCGACGCACGCGACAGTTCGCCACGTTCGTAGCAGCGACTGCGCGGCTCGATAGCGTAACGGGGTCGGGCAAGCTCGACTACAAGGTTCACATCATTCTCACCTCGCAGTCGCATGCTGAAGGCATGGAGTAGGGCACTGCCAAGTGGATGCTGCGTCAGGACATTGAGCTCGTTATCGCAACGAGCCTTTGGGGCTGTTTGGATACGATCCTGGAGGTCATGTGGCCGAATGCGACGCGCGAAGAGCGTGCGTCCCAGCGAACCTAGACGCGTAACCCATGCGCGTAACTGGTCCAACTGTGGCAGTAGATGCCTCAAACAGTGGTTGAGCACTGGATATTCATATCCGCACAGCTCTCGAACCACTTGGTCGAGACAAGGCGATGTGTTTGTATCAATCTATCAGTAGATCGTCCTACCGGAAGACCGTTGGGATGGGACTGTACAGGAGCCTGTGGCCAGGGCTCGGGCAGTCAGCTAGCTTTAGTTTCCTATTTGCCTCGTAGTACACACGCCGGTGTTTGGGAGTACGGCCTCCCTTTTTCTGGCGTTGTTTTCGAAGCGGAAGCGGTCACACAAAGTCGACTTTAGCGACCACTACTCGCTCAAGAAGAAGATCTCGGGTCGCAACACGATGGCGGCTCCAGGACAAGCGGCGATGGCGATGAGTGGCGTCGTCGTGCTCTCGCAGCTTGTGCACCCGGAGTTCAAGAGCATCGCCCGTCGTGACGTGGTCGCGTGGAAGCGGGCGCGCCTCGAATACGAGACCTCCATGCGGCGCGAGTGTCAGCAAACCAACCGGAGTTACGCAGCGACGTGTGTTCCGGTCCGTGACTCGTTCACACCGGTGGGGTATCTCGAGTTCCTGATGAAGACCTCGTGGGACCTCTGGGACGACTACAACCTGCAGAACGTGCCCGAAGAGAAGCTTTGGGAACAAATCAACGCCATCATCGACACGCGGGCCAACCAAGCGGTGCTCACGTACGACAAGATCTTCACCTCGCTCGAGCTCGATTACGGCGAAGAAGACGTTCGCGCGCGGGTCAGCAATTTCCTTTTCAAGGCCGACCAAGCAATTGAAGACAATGGCCTCAGTGACAAGCTGCAGAACAGCAAGCTCAAGGCCAATATCTTCAAGGCGCTCATTCAACGGCTCCGTCCTCAAGAGCTTGAGACGGACGTGATGCAGCTGCTCGAAGAGAAGCTGGCTGTCAACAATCAAGCTGGCCTTCAGCACCTTGAGAAGATCATCCTCAAGCGGGCATTTTTTTACAAGTCGTGGAGCCCCAAGACGAAGCGTCTTCGTGACAAGGAGTCGTCCGGCGAAGACGAGAAACCGTCGCACAAGGAGCAGCAAGGTGTGCGCAAGAAGAAGAAGCGCAAGTTGAAGCAGAAGGACAACAAGCCGCCAGTGCGACAAGAACGCAAGAACGATGGCACGGAACGTCCGTGCTGGCACTGCGGCAGCAAGAAGCACAAATTGCGGGACTGCCCGAGTTCGAGCGCCAAGCAGAAGGCGATTGCCGTCAAGAAGAACTGGAAGAGCAGTCGTCGTGGCGGAGGCGGCGACGGCAGCAAACAAGGCGGCAACGAGGGCAACGGGGCGGTGACAAGAAGAAGACCAAGTTGAGTCACCTTCGAGCCTCTGGTCTCGGCCAGCTTCTTTCGGGCAGCGAAGGCCACATGGCTTTGACGCTCAACAGCGTCCTTGACGTACCGTGTGTGCCGGACAGCGGCTGCGGCCTGAACACCATTCCCGCCACGATGGTTGACAGCAGGGCTCAAGCAGTCAGCTAGCTTTATATACATATGAACGTGTTTCGCGTTATCTTCATAATCACACAAAGACTTCGCCTACGTAGAGACTAGCAATCTCCTTCTTCTTCATTCGCTCGCCGGGCCGTGGCTGCGCAGGCGGCGGCGCGGGGGCTCGTCTGGCTCTTCTGTCGTCGCCCTACGACGCTTGTGGCCGCGGGTGCGGCCCGTGACGACACGGTCGGTCAAATCTTTCCAGGCGTCGCGGTCGGCGGCAAAGCTACGCAGTGTGTCAAGGTCCTCCAGCGACTGTGGCGGCGTCAGCGACTGGAGGTCGCGGTGCAGGACGATCGGCAGCGTGATCTTGGTGCGTCCTAAGAAACGGGGCGCCTCGGATGGGGCAAAGAAGCGGTCCGCAGCCAATTTGGCCGGGACGTCGCGACCCAGTCGCAGCACGTGGCCTAGAATACTAGCTTTAGTTTCCTATTTGTCTCGTAGTACACACGCCGGTGTTTGGGAGTACGGCCTCCCTTTGTCTGGCGTTGTCTTCGAAGCGGTAGTCGCAAGGCCATCACGAACTGTTGCGTCAAGCCGAGCGAGGCAGCCCCAACCGCACCGAGTGCATCCGCAAGCTCTCCGCAGAAATGATCGTGTGGGTCAGCCTCCTTTGCCCGCCCATGGGCACTGGGGCCGACAACATTGGTAGCCAGCGATCGCTTATCGCTTGCTTACGTACTATGTTTTAGAAAACACGGCCGTGGACGTGAACCTCAGCGTCCCTTCCGCGATCCACGATGAAGCTGATCGTAGCAATGAGGTAGTATACGTGTCTGCTTCGCACGGCGATGATGTGTACTGTCGTGCTTTCTCTAGTCGCCACCGAAGGCTGCACCCGCGGCAAGAAGCGCTCGCAGGATACCAGCGACGAGGCCCTGAAGAAGCTCAAGCACTCGTAGCAGTCAAGTACGAGGTGATTAGGGGCTCAGTACGACGCCGAATCAAGCAGTGCATTCTTCCCACGGCCATGCTCGTTGGGGCAAGGACAGTCGTGACGTTGCGATCAAGAATAGGATGGCACAGGGGCAAGTAGTGTCAAGGGCCCTTTATCTATCTAGTGGGTGTTGTTAGGGCTGTCGCAATCTACGAAGTCCGACTCGCAGCGATTTGCAGCATGTCATCGGAGATGGACTTGGCGGTCTCGTCAAAGACGTCACGAAACATGATCGAGATACGCCGTGTGCGCTCGACGTCGCGGCCTTGAAACGTCTGGTGGCCCGGCAGGATCTCGTGCGTGTAGCGGTAGCGGACACCGCCACTACGACGCGTGTGAGGATACGATAATGCTGCTATCGACAGCTACCTCATGCAGTAGAACGATCGGCGCGGCAGGAGCGCATCGAGCTGCGACGGCCCAACCTCTTCTTTGAAGCGCATCACAGACGGCGAGAGCAAGCTAATGCCAGCGACGATTTGGCCGGAAAACTACAGATCAGCGATCAGCGGTGACACACCAGGAAGGTCGTGAACCTTGATCGAGTCGACGTGGGGCTTGATGTACCCCGCTTCGGCGAGGTCGATGACATGGACGGTTGGAAAGTACGTCAGTTGCGGTGGCATCACTGACAGCGACCGCAAGTGCGCCAAGATGGCCTTGGCCTCTACGAAGACTACATGTAAGCGCCTTCCCGACGTTGAAGGTGGTGGGTGTACCTGCGCTCCACTTGGTCGTCTCCATCTCTTTGAAGTTGACGATGACTTGGTCCCAATGATCTGTCTCGTAGCGCCGCCGACGAAGGAGGGTCGCGGCTTCGTCCGCAAGGCGCTGCTCGTCGTCCTCGGAGATCACTTCGGTCATGACCTGGAGATCGCTCGGCTGGAGAAAGGGGTCGCAGCAGAGAGACCGGTCGACGTTATCGGAGGTCGCCCACGAGTACGGCAGCGCCGGAGCAGTCGAGAGACGGCGCACGAGACGGTGGCGCAGGCCCATGCAGCGAAGCGGTCGAAGCATCTTGGCAAGTGATGGCGAGGACGGGGCCGCTGGGCGTGCGCGCTTCCTTGCACAAAGTCCTACTTGACACCTACTTTAAACTTAAATCCTAGATCAAAACGAACATACAATATACAAGTCACAGTACAATAATAAAATAATGGCTAGGCACACGCCACCTGGCATCGTCATGCTGGGATTTGCTCCTTGCAGCCTCGAATCACCGCTCATGGGGGGCATTGCTCATATTGCCAAGCCGATTTCCATTTGCAAGTACCGTACTGTCTTGAGTTCAAGACTATAAACTCAGACGCGTTCACCGAGAACGATATCTTAGTGGCGTGCGTTTAGCGAGCTTCACGGGCGGGCCGCACAACACGCCCAAAAGTCCTAATAAGATTTTTGCCCAAGGATGCAATCGCCGACGATGGAGCGCCCCACGGTCGTCTGTGTCGGGGTCATCTTGCCGCTCAAGAAGACGCGCAATGGGCGCATGCAGGAGCTGCTGCGCAGTCAGGCCGATGGCGTTCACTTTGTCCACATCGACCTCGACGTGGTCTCGAGCGTCGAGGACATCACCACCAAGTTCGGCGCCTTCGACGTGCTTCTGCACAAGCTAGCCCACGACATGATCTTTGAGACGCTCGGCGATATCGCCGCCATCAAGAACATGGCCATTATGAACAAGTACATTCAAAAGCACCCGCATGTGCGCATTGTGGACCCGCTCGCTGGCGTTCGGTTGCTCACCAACCGGCGCGACGTCTGCGCGATGCTGGCTACGCTCGCGTCCACGTCCGGGCTTCCGTTCTCGATTCCAAACCACGCGATCATTGCGTCGCCGGACGACAAGCGCGCCTTTCTCGCTCAAGTCGCTGCTGGCGCGTTTTCACTTCCCGTGATCGTCAAGTCCCTCGAAGCCTGCGGTACGTTCTCAAGCTGGATGGACATCATCATCGTCGTCTACTAGGCACGGATGCCTCCCACATGATGAAAGTCATTTCGTGCGTCGAGGACGTCGAAGCGCTCGCTGTGGACGGTCCATTGCTCTTCCAGGTACGCTACGTTTAGCAGTACTTTGTTGTTCTCATGATGCTGCACAGGAATTTGTCAACCATGATGGGCGGCTCTACAAGGGCTATGTCCTCGGCCCGACGATCCTCGTCTCTGAGCGTGTCTCGCTGCCCAACCTCGAACGTGGCGGCGCCAAGTCGGTCGAGTTTGACACGCAGAGCCCGTTTCCAACGGCAGCGTCGTTTGCGATCGCGCCGGCGCCCGTCGTCGCGACGCCGTCGTCGGCCATCAGCGCTGCGTTGACCGAGTCGCTGCACGCGATCGGCCGTGCCATCCAAGCAGCGACCCAGCTGTCACTCTTTGGGTTTGACGTGATCATCGACGCGCGTACGGGACAGCACCTTGTGATCGACGTCAACTACTTTCCGTCGTTCAAGGAGCTGCCCGACTTCGACGCGCGCATGCGGTCGCTCATGCGCCAGGCGTAATCCTATAGGCACGCTGCGGATGTGTTTTTCAAGGAATAATTGTGTCATTAAGAGCGCGTGGGAGCATTTAGAGCTGACCGCAGTCGGCGACGACGACGGGCTTCTTGGTCTGGCCCGACTGCGAGCCGACACCCTCAATCTTCTTGACGATGTCCATGCCCTTGATGACCTTGCCAAAGACGACGTGCTTGCCGTCCAACCAGGCGGTCTCGACCGTGCAGATGAAGAACTGCGAGCCGTTCGTGTTGGGGCCGGCGTTGGCCATCGAGAGGATGCCCTCGCCCTTGTGCTTGAGGAGGAAGTTTTCGTCCTCGAACTTCTCGCCGTAGATCGACTCGCCGCCCGTGCCGTTGCCGCGCGTAAAGTCACCGCCCTGGCACATGAAGTTGGGGATCACACGGTGGAAGCCCGAGTTCTTGAAGTGGAGCGGCTTGCCCGAGCGGCCGACGCCCTTCTCGCCCGTGCAGAGCGCGCGGAAGTTCTCGGCCGTCTTCGGGACCTTGTCGGCGAAGAGCTCAAACTCAATGCGGCCCGCGGGCGCGCCGCCGACGGTCATGTCGAAGAAGACGATAGGGTTGGCCATTTTGCGAAGAAGGTGCAAGTTGCAAAGTGAGCGTTCTGTGGCCAAGGTCCCTCCCCTACCCCGCGTGGCGTCATTGGCAAGATTCGAAGGATCCATTGGTTCTCAGAGGTTTTCTTTTTTATGCCCACGGGCCTATCTCAATACAAATTCTAAATACAAATTGGCATCGCGATATTAAAGACAGAAACCTCCGAGACATGATCGCTTCGAAACCTGTGACATTAGATACCTGCGACAATGCATTTCTTGAACCGATTCGGCGCGCTGGCGCTGGACGCCACGTCATCGCTGACGCCAGCGCAGAAGATGGACAGCAGGACTGAGCAAAGGACGTTGCATAGAAGAGCCGTGTGGGCTCGTGTCAACAAGCGCCTTGCAATCTCGACTTATGGAAGGCATTTGTAGGATCCTCGCAACCTTGAAACCGCAATGGCTACCGGTACGGTTACGGGCAAGTCGAATCCAACTGAGTTCTAGTCGATCGCCGATTTTTAGTCGACGGTGTAGTCGATGGAGCTTGATCGGTTGAAGTTGTGGCTTCTGCTGTGGGACGAGCCGCGAATGGACCACTTCCATATAGTATTGCTGGACGCGACTGATTGACTCATGACCGTGCCCCGGCGCTACGAGATGGCGGCGCTCTGTGCCATTGGCACGCTCCTCTGCTACGCCGATCGTACGTCGAACTCGACAAGCATCTTCCTGCAACCCTCGTCTAGGTACCAACATTGGCGTCGCGATTCCCGCGTTCCAAGCCGACCACGGTATCCAGGGTCATGTGCTCTCGGCTTTCTTCTATGGCTACATTTGCACGCAGTACTTTGGCGCGTGGCTCTCGAGCAAGGTCGGCCCCAAGGCCGTGCTCCTCGGCGGCGTCGCGCTCTGGACGTGCTTTGACGTGCTCACGGTGCCCTGCGCTACCTCGCCCATCCTGCTCTGGCTTGTCCGCGCCGGCATGGGCCTCGGCGAAGGCATCGTCTTTCCGTGCATGCACAACTTTGCCTCGTCGTGGTTTCCAATTCCCGAGCGCAGTCGCCTCAACGCGCACATTGCCAGCGGCATGGACCTCGGCACGGTCTTCTCCATGTTTGTCGCGCCGCTGCTTATGGCCTCGTGGGGGTACCCGGCGATCTTCTTCTTCTTTGGCGGCCTCAGCACGCTCTGGCTTGTCGTCTTTTCTTGGCGCGGCGCCAGCCGACCCGAGGACGACCCGCGCATCTCGGACGACGAGCGGGAGCTCATTCTCGCCACGCGCCACACGGCCGCGGCCAAGGAGTTTGGCACGCCCCATACTGTGGTCGTCGAGCTTCCGTGGCGCGCGTTCTTCTCGTCGAAAGCGCTGTGGGCCATTTACGCGAGCCATTTCGCGTACAACTATGGCTGGTACATCTTGCTCGGGTGGATTCCTCAGTACCTTCGCCTCCAACTGCATCTCGATCTCGCCTCGAGCGGCGTCGCCGCGGCGATCCCGTACCTTGCAGGATACGCCGGGATTCTCTTTTGGGGCTGGCTCTCGGACCGGCTCATTGCACACGGCATGCGTCTCGTCACCGTGCGCAAAATCACGAACGGATTCGGTCTCGTCGGCTCGGCCGTGTGCCTCTACGTGCTGCGTTTTGCCTCGTCGACGGTCTCGGCCGTCGCTCTCCTCTCGCTGACGCTCTTCTTGTCCCGCGCCGCGGCGTCCGGGTACTGGGTCAACATGCTGGACGTGGCGCCGCGTCACGCTGGTCACGTACGTACTCTTGGCTCACGTGGCATGGCGTTAGGATGTACTCACTGCTTGTGTAGGTCATGGGCATCAGCAACACGATTGCAACGCTGCCTGGCATTTTCGGCAACATTCTCACGGGCGAGATCCTCCAGCGCAGCGGCAACTGGGACCTCGTGTTTCTGATCGCGGCCGTCATCTTGACGACCGGAGGCCTTATCTTTCACTGCTGGGCGGGCGACCATGACGTCTTTGCCATGGTCGCTGACGACGTCAGCGACGAAGCACCGTTGCCTCTCAACGTGCATACGCCGTTGCTGCCCCACAAAGCATAGCACACTGCTATAGTACCACCTGATAGATAATAATAAGGTTCTCGTGCCTTGGACGAGCGGCTCTGTCACGGCTGGCCGCCTGCCACGTTGGACTACCGTCGTCTTCCAGAGAGGCAGCAACTCCGGAGCGCGAAATCTTCGCGTTGGTTCATCCAACTTCTTCAACTTCAACATTGGTTTCGATGTATTTTAATGCGCTGTGCCTCGGTACTCGAATAAAAATACGCCCGCAACATACAACGTGCAAGGTAATTGTATGCAACTATCAATGTTGGATTTAAATTGCGTGCGTCGTTTTTATTCCCCACCAGTCGTTTCACTGTATGCATTGTCAAAGGTTGTTTAACCCCCAACGACCACAAATGCACTGGCCGCGCGACTATAACATGCGTTGTCAGAGGTAGTCAGCTCCCTGGGTGCGATGGGACACGTTTTTAGACTGGAACTGAGTATACTCGAGCGATGGGCCAATCCACGACAAGCATTTCAAAAGGTGCGGACGTCGGCATTCGAGAATTTGCCGCCCGTCGCGCACGTCCATTTTCAGGTAGTGCTTCTAGTCTAGTTAGTCGATGCGTAGTCGATAGTCGTCGATTGTCTGAACCAGCGAGGGGTGCTTCTCGCGGGTGGGCCCATGGAAGAGGAGTCCTCCTCTTCCGTGAACATGCCCAGCCCGCGGGTCGCTGAGATCATACCCTTTTCACCTGATCCGGGTAAAACCGGCGGAGGGACTGCTGTGATGTACTTGGAGCTCAATACGTGTCTTGTCCTGGCAGCAGCCTAACCATCATCATGTTCGCCCTCGCCCGCTCGTCGCTCGCTGCTCGCTGCATGTCCACTGTGGGCCCGCATGCGCCCAAGATTGTCCGCGCCGGCAATGGACGGGTTCCGGACGAAGCGTGGCAAAAGGCCAACAACGCGCGTTCGACGCCCTTCGACGGCTACACCTTTGCGTAGGCGACCGACGCATCGAGCGATGCCCACCT
The DNA here is from genome assembly GCF_000281045.1 of Saprolegnia diclina VS20. Classification (NCBI taxonomy): domain Eukaryota; phylum Oomycota; class Saprolegniomycetes; order Saprolegniales; family Saprolegniaceae; genus Saprolegnia; species Saprolegnia diclina. The sequence continues at coordinate 232,850 of NW_008246112.1, read as the reverse complement.
AACGCATGTGCGTAGCCCTGTCAAGGAGGCGGAGGTGTCCCGCGAAATGACCACCCGTTACATGAAGGACATGTACGACTTTGCGGACTCGGATGTCATCATCGCGGGCGCCGGGTCCGCCGGCCTCTGCGCCGCGTACGAACTCTCCAAGTACCCAAACATCCGCGTCGCCATCATTGAGCAAAGCGTCGCGCCCGGCGGCGGCGCGTGGCTCGGCGGCCAGCTCTTCTCGTCCATGATTGTCCGCAAGCCCGCGCACCACTTTTTGGACGAGCTCGAGATCCCGTACGACGTCAAGGAAGACCACGTCGTCATCAAGCACGCGGCGCTCTTCACGTCGACCGTCATGTCCAAGGTGCTCAAGGCCGACAACATCAAGCTCTTCAACGCGACGGCCATCGAAGATCTCATCATCAAGAACGGTCGCGTCGGCGGTGTCGTCACCAACTGGACGCTCGTGACCCTCAACCACGGCACGCAGTCGTGCATGGACCCGAACGTCATGGAAGGCAAGGTCTTGATCAGCGCGTGCGGCCACGACGGCCCCATGGGCGCCTCGGGCGTCAAGCGCCTCCAGAACATCGGCATGGTCGAGAACATCCCCGGCATGGGCCCGCTCGACATGGGCGCGGCCGAAGACGCGATTGTCGCCGGCACCAAGGAGATCGTCCCCGGCATGATTGTCGCCGGTATGGAAGTGGCCGAGCTCGACGGCGCGCCGCGCATGGGCCCCACCTTTGGCGGCATGATGATCTCGGGCCAGAAGGCGGCGCACTTGGCGCTCGAAGCGCTCGGCATCAAGAGCCACATCAACCCCAACATGTCGTTTGCCATGTCGCCGGTCCGCAAGGCCGCGTAAGAACTAGTAGTTTTGTCGTACGAGGCAGCGTAATGAAATCTTCTTGTTGCCAACTCCGAGTGTTTTGTGTACAGCTCTGCCGCTACCTGAGCTCCAGTACGTCCAACGCGTGAAGCTTGGCTGCTTCCACACAGCAGCGCAGGCGCTTCATCCTCGTCGCATCCGTCATGGCCGTTCGTACTCGCAGTCCTTCGCCCGGCTTCATGTGATACCCATGTAGAGCCCAGCATGCGTGTCGCCGAAGCGTCTCGAAAAGAGCAAGACGAGGATGTGGCATCAATACTGTAGCACAGGGATGTGGTTGTGTATCGGGTCTAAATTTCGAGGAGGAGGCGGCGCGGGTCGCTGACGGCGTCGGCGACCGTCTTGAGGAACGTGACCCCTTCCCGGCCGTCAATCAAGCGGTGGTCGTACGAGAGCGAGATGTACATCATCGGGCGCGACACGACCTTGCCGTCGTGGTACACGGCGCGGTTCTGGATGCCGTGGAGGCTCATGATGGCCGACTGCGGCGCATGGAGGATCGACGTGCTGAGGAGCGAGCCCTGGACGGCGCCGTTTGCAATGGAAAAGGTGCCACCGGCCATGTCCTCGATCGCAAGCGAGCCTTCCTCCGCCTAGTCAAGATAGAGTGATTGAGGATCGCTACGACCAATTGTTAAGGGTACCTTGGCGCCGAGGTCCGTGAGCGAGCGCTCAATGTCGGCCATCGAGAGCGACTCGACGTTGCGGAGCACAGGCGTCGTGACACTACGGTACGTGTCGCAAATGCGTCCAAAAGACATGGCATGAGTACCCCTTCTCGGTCGCAACGACGACGTTGATGTCGGCGTACTCGTGGTAGACAATGTCCTTGGCCTCGTCGTCGATCGCTACGATGCATGAGACACAAGAGCCACACCAAGACGACGTACAAGCGTTGATGGCCGGGACCTTTTGGAGTGCCATGGCGCTGGCCTTGACAAAGGCAGAGAGGAAGCCGAGCTTGACCTTGTGCGTCTTCTCGAACGTCTCGCCGAGCTCCTTCTGAAGCGCCATCAAGTTGCCAATGTCGACCTGCACAAACGCCACTTTGAGATGCACGCAGATGATGACAAAGCACGTACTTCCTGGAAGGTCGTGAGGACCGCCGCCGTGTCCTGCGTGTCCTTCATGCGCTGGTTGCTGCGCAGGTGGAGGTGGCTCATCTTGACCTACAGCTGCTGCATAAGCCACCGAACGCGCACTCGAGAGTGTAAGTGTACGCGCGTCTCGGTGCGGTTAAACTTGCCAGCAACAGGCGCAGCCGTCGGGGCAGGGGCCGCCGCCGTTTCCGGCTTCTTGGGGGCGGGCGCCTTGGCAGCAGCCGGGGCAGGAGTCGCCGGCGCCGCAGCAGGCGTGGGCACGACAGGGGCAGCCGCAGCCGGGGCCGCCTTGGCAATCGGAGCTGCGCATCATTTATGAGCGCGGGGTATCGATGTGATTGAAGGCCTACCAGGAGCCGCCTTGTCGAGCGTGAACAAGGGCGCACCAACGTTGACCACATCGTCGATGCTGGCCAAGATGCTCGTGATCAAGCCGCCATGGGGCGCGTTGACGTCAACGCTGACCTAGATACCACATGAGCTCGTCGGGAATGCCATGACGACGGCGAACCTTGTCCGTCTCGAGCACAACAACAGCTTCGTCCGCATGCACGTAGTCACCGACGCCTACAGCCATGCCATCAGCGATCTGATTGGGCGACGTCAGTCGACGTACTCTTGAGGCTGACGACGGTGCCCTCCGAGATGGAGTCGCCCATCGACGGCACGTTGACGATGATCTCGTCGGCCGTAGAGAACATGCGCATGGGCGCGCGGCCGCCCACAAGGCGGGGTGCTTGCATCGATCGGCTCATGGAGCGGCCGACGCGGAGGATCAAGTTGCGGCTCATGACAGTCACCCGGCGTGAAAATATGAGGAATCGGAGGGCTGGCAAACCCTGCGCGCCCGTATCCGGAACACAAAACTATCCGGACTTCAACCGGATGGGGCAAACACGTTTAAACACAAGTTGGTGCGAGTATAAACCGCGCGAGACTGCACCGCCGCGGCTGCCGACCGCCGACGTTCGCCGCGTGCAATGGGCGCAAACGTGGTGACTCCATAGATGCGATAGCTCCAAGAAAGGTGGGAAGGCAGGCGCTTCGCGCTGCAAAGCCAGCGCGTCCGCGTCGCTGCGGGCCGTTAAAGCCGCGTTAAAGAAGGGCCGTGTCCCTGATTACGGCTGCCTCGCTGCTCGTCTCGACGTCGTTCCTCCCTCACGGTTGAATGCAAATGACGAGCGGATCCGAGGTGCCGAGATGCAGAGGTCGCTCGCCACAGTTCGCAGAGGTGGGCAGAGGTTGGGCTGCGAAATTTCGAGTGATAGCGGCAGCGAAACCACGGCCGATCGCCACGCACGCGTGCGGCACCTAACACGGCCTATCAGGCGCGAACCCGAGATCGCTCTATGAAGCGTGTGATCGCTCTGATTCTCGTGTTGCTTTGCACGCGCGTCTCTCTTGCCCCGGGCAATTACACCGCGCATGTCACCGGACGCTGGTGAATTACACCTTGACTCGCGTGCGTGGGTTGGTGTGGTTTCTTGCCCAAGAGACGTGGGCGCCGTCGTTGATTGCTCAGAGCCTCCGAGATCCTCCCATGCAAAGTGCAAACTCAAAGAAAAGATACCACCTTCGCCGCCTCTTCCGCCTCGTCGAGCTCCATCTCGAGCTCGAGCTCAACCGACTTGGCTACTTGGTGCCCATCCTCTCGTGCTCCGTCGCGTGCATGTGAGGGGCGAGGTGTGCCACTTTGGTGAAATCTGAAGTTGGTCGTCGTGGGCCATCCGCGCAGGTACACTCGGAAAGTACTTGGACTTTGTATGGCGACTGCGAAAGAAGCACGGCGCGCAGGCTTGAAATTTCCGAGCGTGGCAGCCGGTTCAAGGAGCAGCGACTGGTATACAAAATGCAAGTCAAAGCCGAGCGTGGGTTTCACAAATTCTACGGTACGTCGGGTGCCAGAAGCAAGGCCGCTGCGTCACGCGCCCACTTCGCGCACCGTCCCACGCAAAGAAAAGCACACAGTACTCGGGTGGCGAGTGGCAGATACAGTAACACCGCCAAGATGATGGACGACTACGTGCTCATGTCGGCGCCGTCGACCGTCGACGACCTCCGCGAGAACCTCGCGCGCCTCGAGCAGCGCTGGAAGACCATGCGCCAGCGGCCGCGCGACCGCCCCGTCTCGATCTCGCCGTCGCTCCAGCCGCCCTCGCCGCTCCTGCGCGCCTACTCGGACACGCACGTCGACTCGAACGAGTATGCGACGCCGCCACCGCAGAGCCCCGCGCCCGTCACGCCCCACCGCGCGTCCGCGCCCGACGTGACGAGCCCGCCGCAGCTCTTCTCGCCGACGGCCGCGACCAAGAAGGCCAAGTACCTCGACGTGTCGTCGCCGGAGCGCACCTCGTCGCGCATCCCGTCGCCACTCATTCCTCGCCATAGCAACGCCGCCGGACGCATGTCGCCCAATGTCGAGCCTCGCCGCATTGCAGCGCTGACACAAGAAAACGTCTCGCGGCTGCCACGCGCGCCGCTCCACGCCCTCGACCGCGACCAGAGCTCGATCTGCAGCTCGTCGCACTCGCGCACGTCGCGCGGCTCGAAATATTCCGTGAAAACCGATGGCGGTGCAGTCTTCTCGCGCTTGTACCAGCCCAACCACCTCCAGGACCGCGATCTGCGCATGACGCTGCACAAGGAGCGCCAGCGCAACATGAACTGCCCGTTCAAGCCGCGCACGAACGTCAAACACACGGGCATTCCGCAGCCGTACTATCCCGCGTCGTCGAAAGAGTCGGTCGGTAGCAACGGCAGCGCGGCCAGCGCCCAGACCGACATCACACAAGGCCTCTCGGCCTCGAGCCGGCTGTACGACCCCGACTACATCAAGAAGCGCCATGCCAAGCTCGAGAAGCTCAAGCTCGAACGCGAGCTGCGGCACTGCACCTTTGTGCCCCGCACCAACCGCATCACAAACGACCGGCTGCTCACCAAGCCGTCGCCCACGACGTCGGCCGCGTCGTCACCGCGAAAGGCGTCCGGCATTCGCAAGGCATGAGCGAGTGAGTCTGGATGTATTATATATATTAACTACTGATAAGATAGTCCTTTTAGTTTAGTCGATGAACGGGCTGTTAGAGTGACACGGGCGCTGCATCCAGCGGCGGCGGGAAGCTCAGAATCACCTTTTTCCCGTTCAACGTGTCGCGGAGAAGCAGGTTGGCGGCGCGGAAGACGTCGAGTTTGCCGCCCTTGACGTGGAACCCGCGCTGTTGCGCATATGCTTCGGCCAGTGTGTACGGCGACCAGTCTAAGAGCACGCAGTCGTTCTCAGGTCTTAAGTCATACCACCATCAGACGCACCGTCGTCCTCGTCGACCTTCTTGAGCTTGTATGTGGTTTCGAGGGTCGGGACGCAGTTTTCAGCAATGAACCGAATCGCACTGTACGGCTCGCGCGTCTGCGCGATCGGGTAGCTCCCAAAGAGGATCTAGTCGGTTTTAGTTGGTCTCGCCTCGATCGAGTCGCGCACCTGGAGGGCCATGGGAATGTTGAAGCGGGGAAAGACGACGCCGGGGCAGTCGCAGAGGCAGAGTTTCGAGACGTCATCCCGGCCGAGGCGACTCGGGTGCTCGTAAAAGTGGGTTTGAAAGTGCTTCGTGTGGCCTGGCGTCGCCGACACCGACACGAGCTTCTTCCCAAAGAGCCCGTTCAAGAACGAACTCTTCCCGACGTTGGGTTCGCCGACCTAGGTGACGAGATTTGTATCAACTTTGTATCAAGATATTGCAGAGGCGTACGAGGCCGACGGTCAGTGTGCCGTTGTTGAGCTCGTCGTCACGACCTGCCGTGCACGTGGTCTCGCGGCTCAGCGCGCCAATGGCTTCGAGGACGACGAGGTTGTCGTCGTCGGACCGGTCGCGCGAGTAGGTGACGACGGGAACGCGGTACCGCTGACGAACGTACGTCACCCACGCCTCGAGGCGGTCAGGTGACACGAAATCCGCCTTGGTGAGCACGATGAGCACGCGCTTGAGCGGGTAGTCAGCGGCAATGTGCGCCAGGAGCGCGTGGCTCAGATGCAGGAGCGGGCAGCGCGCGTCGGCAAAGTGCACGAGCACGTTGGACTTTTCAATCACGCGCCAGAGCTGACGCCACACCTGGAGGTTCCGCTCGTACGCGTTGATCGCACCGGCCTTGTGGTTCTCGCACAGATCGAGAAGGTGCGTAAGCCACGCACGGAACGCATCTTCTTCGAGCGCCACAAGCTCGTCCGCACCCGTGTCCTTGGTCCAGTGCGGCCGCACTGGAATCGGTGGCTGGTTCGAGACGTCGGTGAGCCCATATGCGTAGATCGACTGCGAGTCGCCTCGGTCCGGCGCGAGCTCCAGCGCCCGCGTCGCGTCCTTCTTGCGCTCGTCGACCGCCCACTGCGGCTCTTTCGCAAAGATCGTGCGCAAGTCGCCCGAGAAGCCCACGTCCGTCGACACCTGCGCGGCGGCGGCTGCGTTGTCAAAAATCTGCGCGTCGTCGCCGTCGCCGGAGCGCATGCGCCGCTTGATCTCGTCCTCTTCCTTCTGCGCGCGGCGCCACTCGGATTCCTTGACCTTCTCACGCTTGGCCTGAAGCTAAAGACGCCATGAGGCTCCTCGGCGCCCATGCTGGCTCCAGTACCTGCTGCTTCTTCTGCTTGCCGCTAAAGGGCTTGGACCGTGTCATGACCACCGCTTCTTGCCGTTTCCGAGACAAGACGCACAATACACTGACACGGAATTACTTGGTTTTTGTATACTATACAAAACACAAGGCTTCTAGAAAGATCGACAGCGTGGCAAGGTCTGCAGGCCAGCGCGTGGCTGTCAAGTACTCTGTACTGGTACGACAATATTGTACATCATTATACAATATACAGGATTGTGCTACCCGGCGAGATCATGTCCCTCGACCAAGTGAGCGTCGGAGAAGTCGCATCAAGATCGCCCACTCGCCGCCAACGCAACTTCAAATCTGCAACCTTCAACGACCCGCTAGCCTGAAGCAGCACCGTGGGTACTCGCGCCATGAACTCGACACTACTAGCGCAAGTTGCTGTACAGAGTGCGCTGCATTGGCTGGCTTTGCCGCGAGCAGTCGGCGTCGATTGCCGCAGCTCATTCCATCAGTCGAGTGCAATTGTGGAGGCTTCTGGTGCGGCGCGCCAGACCAGCTGCGGGCAGCGAGAGTTAGTATAGATTTAGTAGTTATTACCAGTACTAGTTAGTAGATAGCACTGTATGCAGGCGCCTTGGAACCGAGCATGCAAAGTTGCTGCAGCGGTTATCGGACGCAGTACTGAGGAGGATGGCGATGGCGCATTCTTGGCGCTTTGCTTTTTGATTGGCGCTGCTTTTCCACCAATCAAAGTGGGCGGAAATTTGGTGCATTTTCAAGTTGGAATGGGCGGCTCCGAGGTGGACGTGGACACGGGCGTCGTGCATGGGCGCGTGACGGGCATCATCTACCCGCCGCCGGACATCCGCGCCGTCGTCGACAAGACGGCGCAGTTCGTCGCCAAGAACGGCCGCGCCTTTGAGCGCAAGATCGCCGGCGAAGTCATCTCGGCCAAGTTTTCCTTCCTCAAGACAGGCGACCCGTACCATGCGTACTACGAGCACAAGGTCGAGGACTTTGAGCGCCAGCTCAACGAGCCCGAGAAGCCCGCCGAGCCCGAGAAGCCGGTCGAAGTCGCGGCGCCGGCGCCCGTGCCCGAGCCGGAAGGCGTCGCGGTCGAAGTTGTCGAGCGCAAGCCTGTCGAGGCCGTGGTTGGCAAGGCGCTGCGCAACCTCTCCGAGTCGGACAAGAAGCGACCGCCGGCCGAAGAGCAGTTTAAGCAAAAGCACCCGACGCTCACGGCGCAGGACCAGGAGATCATGTACTTGACCGCGCAGTTTACGGCCGTCGGCGGCAAGGCGTTCCTCTCTGGCCTCGCGACGCGCGAGCAGCGCAACCCGCAGTTTGACTTTATCAACCCGGTGCATCCGCTCTTTGCATACTTTACGTTCCTCGTCGAGAGCTACGCCAAGATCCTCACGGCCAAGGCGCAACGCGGCAAGAAGGCCAACCCGCTACTCGAGCGACTGGACGAAGGCGTCGACCGCATGAGCGTCCTCGATCGCTGCGTGCACAAGCTCGAGTTTATGCGCATCGAGAACGAAGCCAAGCAAAAGGAAGAAGCCGAGAGCGACGCCGAGCGCCTCGCCTACATGCAGATCGACTGGCACGACTTTGTCATTGTCGAAACGATCGTCTTTGATGACAGCGACCTCGTGACCGACGGAACGAACCCGTACTACCTCGAAGACGACCCGACGACGCAAGCCACGTCGGCGCCGTCCGCTGCCGCCGCCGAGCCCGACGACATGGACATGGATATGGACATGGACGACGAGCAGCCGTCCGAGCTCAAGGTCATATTTCCCAACTCCATACGCTTAATCACATGCAATGTGGATAGGTTGTCGAAAACTATGTCCCCAAGGCTGCCGCATCGTCGGGCGCGTCCGTCAACATGATGAGTGTCGACGGCCACGCGGTCTCGACGGCCGATGCGAACGAGCACATGCGCATTCTGCTCATGGCGCCCAAGTACCGGGAAGAGACGCAGCGCCATTTGAACAAGCAGAAAGAGAGCCCGTTCGCGCCTGGCGCGGCCATCGCCGACAACTTCAAGCGGTTCGCGTCCAAGCGCTCGGATATCTTTTCGTCGTCGGCCGAAGAAGAGGCGAAGCTCACGGCCGCGATGGCCTCCAACGCGCCGCCGTCCCAAGACGACACCGGTGATGCGGTGAGCAAATGAGATGCCACGCATGACGCCTCACACCATGAATGTAGAACGAAGAGGCCGCCAGCGGGTACTTGCCGGTGCAGACAAGGTCGCAGGCACCGATCGCATACCACATCCAGCCGCCGCGCCCGGGGGGTATGGTGCCCCCGCCGCCGACCTCGATGCCGCCACCGCCGCCCATGGGCATGATGCCGCCACCGCCACCGATGGGCATGCTGCCGCCGGGAGGCATGATGCCGCCGCCGCCTCCACCGCACCTTATGGGCATGGTGCCACCGCCACCGGCGATGCAGCCGCCTCCGCCGATCGAGGAGCCCGCTGCAAAGCGCCAGCGCGTCGATGGTGTCATTCTCATGCCCGAGAACGAGTTTGCCGAAGCGTACCCGGTAGGCCATCGCCATGGATGAAGCTAGAGTCGTCATGACGATGATGCTGGTACCGTAGGCGCCGATTCGCCTCCACGTGCAAGTCGCAAACGAGCCCGAAAACCCGAACGGCTGGTCCCTCCACGGCCAAGTGCTCACGCTCGAGGTCGACATTCGCGCCAGCGTGCGCGAGCTCAAGCAGTTTGTCTTTGTACGTTGCCTCTGCGAGTCGCCAGCGTGATCGTATTGCCCGTAGGAGCACACCAAGATGCCGATTGCCAAGCAGCAGGTCAAGGCGCCGATCGTTGGCTTCCTAAAGGACTCGCTCAGCTTTGCCCACTACAACATGTACACGGACCTCGTCCTCGAGCTCAGCGCGCGGCAGCGTGGCGGGCGTCGCTAAATCGTGCCAACGCATTCTTTTTCTATTTCTTTTTCGTTCTTTTAGTACGGTCTTTTATCTTGTAATCGGTGCGATCCGGCGCTGTCCGGATAAAAGGACTTTGCAGCAGCAATGGTGAGCTGCGCTCATCGCGTCCGGGCGGCCTCGTGATGCGTGCGCTGTGTAGAGCGAGAGTGACATGGTGAGCAACCGCATGTCGGAGAAGATGCTTCTCGGCTGGGCATTGCTCGCCGAGACATGCCCCGTCGACGAGTGCTACACGCCGTTGATGAGCACGAAGAAGCAAGCGCACAAGGTTTACTGCGTCAAGTGCGAGCGCTGGTTCAGCACCGAGCTTGCTGCCAAGAACGAGACGACCAAGGTGCCAGAGCCCAAAGCGCCAGAGCCCAAGGTTGAGGCTGTCAAGGTCGAGGCGCCATGGCAGGAGTCCGAGGCCGAAGCGGCGGCCTACCGCGAGAAGAAGAAGAAGCGCGACGCGGCCAGCGCCAAGATGGGCGAAAAGATGCTGCAGGTACTACTATGCCATCTCGATCAGTTCTCTCGAGTCGAAGCACCGGTCGTGTAGGGCTGGACGCTGCTCGGTTTACATTGCCCCGTGCCCGAGTGCTTGATGCCATTGATGCGCAGCCGCGAAGGCCAGGTTCGCCGCTTGTCCATGCATCGTCCTCCAAATGTCTACGTGCATTAGATGTACTGCGTCAACTGCGAGCAGTATGTGATGACCGAAGAAGAGATGGCGGCGCACACCCAGACAACGACAGAGACTTCGGCGGTCTCGGAGGCCTCTTCGGCGCCGCCAAGCCCGGTTGTAGCGCCAAAGCACACGCCGCCCCCGCCGCCAACGTCGCCGCGTACGTTCCGACTTTGAGAAACTGAAGATCGAATTGCGATCATCTAGTGGCCAAGCGGCGCGCGCTCTCGGTGCCCAACGAGTTTGACTTTGCAGCGATGAACCGCATGGCGATCGACGTCCTGTACGAGGTACACGACGCATGTTGATGTCGCGCCGCGACCCTCTTGCTGCGTAGAAAATGGACACGGCACTCGGCCAGCTCGAAGCGGCGACCAAGCCCAAGGACGCGGCCGAGATTGCCAAGCTGGTGCGGGAGCTGGCCAAGGCCATCAAGGCCCTCCAGTCGCTCGGTGACGAAGCGTAGACGACCATCATGTCCCTACGGAGCGATACATAGCAGCATCAATAGAGCCTCATCATTTGCAACGTTTCCAAAAACGCGGTCTGACCTTGGCACTCGCCGTGTCTTCTCTGCCATCGCCCGTCATGTTGGAGCTATGACGACGTGGCAGCATCGCTGGGAGCCATTCACTCGACTCTAACTTCAACAACCACCTCGGGACGCGAGCGCACAAGCGTGCCGTTCACTTGGCGCGAGTTGATAAGGGCAGGTTTCATCGACGCCAACAAGTCCAGGTGCATGGTGGACAATTCCTTCCACTCGCAAGATCTAAGCTATATCAAGCGTCCATAATACTGACGGGCTATGTTAAATCCTCTTTATCCGCCCTCCGCGGCTAGCGTATGTACATGGGTCTCGCACGCCAGTGTCCGTCGACTGTTTCCATGGTGAGAATAAAGTCATAGTGCTCTTGCCACAACGTAAGGTCGTCGACGACGTAGACGGAGGTCGCCGGAGGCCCAAGCGTCTGCAAGTAGCGCAGTACCTTCTTGGATCCGCGGCGCATCGCTGCCTCGTGAACCAAAGGCGTCCATTCCAAGCCGACGACTTCGTGCAAATGCCGGAGCATGTCGAGGTGGTTATAGGACGCTGCTCTGATCATCATGCGCTCCGAGACGCGAGCTGGTAGCGTCGTTGGTATCGGTAAAGCATCGCTCAGAAGCTTCAAGATGTCGAGGCGTCCACTGCGTGCGGTGGCCACGAGCAGCCAGTACAAATCCATGTCGACGCTGTCCGAACCGAGTTGCCAGCAGCGGCGCGAGAGGACGTAGGCGACGGTGTTATCATGCGTCTTCAAAATCGCATTCACAAGGGGTCGACGGCTGCAAAAACGCTGCTCCGGACCCTCGTGCAGGTAGCGCACGATGTGCAAGTGGCCATTTTCCACAGCTGCGTCCATTGCGCTCGGTAGCACCTCGTAGCCACGAGCGACGAGCAGCTCCAAGATCTCAAGGTGGCCTTGGCTCGCTGCCCAATGCGCTGGCGACCCTCGGACGTAGTCGCCCTGCGAGCTGCCAAGATAGCCATCTCGCTCTGGCAGCGCTGCGCACACGCCACTGTTTTTAGCAACTTTTTTTTGTCGGTCGACGCCGCCCGTTGGCACATCCAAGAGGTACGTCACCATCGCGAGGTGACCTGTGTAGACCGCCGTGGCCAAGGCAGCAGGCGTCCGCCAAACCCCGTAGACCTCGTGAAGCCAGCGCACGACGTCAAAGTGGCCACGGGCGGCCGCAAGCGCCATTGCGTCTTCATTGCAGCCATCGCGTCGGTTTTGATGGAGCCACTCGAGCACGTGCATGTGGCCGCGGTAGGCTGCGTAGACGATAGCATGCTCCGACCCGGCGCGAAGGCGACTCGTGTGCAAGAGCTCGAGCGACGCCATGTCGCCGTTGAAAGCAGCGAGCTCCATCACTTGGCAGTGTTCCCATCGGCTGAATGGACTGTCACCGCCGGCAAGTAAAGCCTCCAACGATGAGGGTTCCTTTGGCGCATCACGTGGCAGCCACTCGTCGTCGCTGAATGGTCGCAGATTCTCTTGGTTAATGCAGTGAAGGACGTAGCGCAGCATTGCGTGGTCTTGCTTGGCGACTGCCAGCTCCAGGAATGGCTTGGTCATCTTCTTTAGGTACCCCCGCACGTAGACGTGTTGAAGGATCGCAAGCCCCGCTCTCTCCACCAGCGATTGGAGGGCCGCGTTTGTCAGCTCGACGCGGGCTGCGACGAGGTCGACGGCCGCGAGGTGCGTCGCCCCACGAACACTGCGCGTCGTGTGCGTCCCATGTGGCACTTGGAATCGAAGCGACGGGTTGACGCCTTCGGTGCGCTGCTCGAGAAGGAATCGAACGATCGATGCATGGCCATTGATGGCTGCTGCGGTTGCCGCCGCAATCGTACAGCCCTCGGTCCGCATCGAGTGCAGAAAGACGGCTACGTCATCATGCCCGTTCATGGCCGCACCGTCCATCGCGGCGGTGGAGCACTTTGCACCTGCCTCGTGGAGCCAACGCAAAAGCACCAGGTCGCCTGACATGGCGACGAGGTCCATCATCTTGGGCGTGGCCAGCGTAGCAAACTGCTCAAAAAGGAGACGCAGAATCGGACCTTGGGACGCAGCAGCAGCAAGCTCGAGCGTCGCCGACGTACACAGCGAGGCATCCCATCGCAGCCAGCGCTCGACGAGCGCCATATCACCGTCGACGATCGAGAGATGGAGCGCGAGGGCACGGTCGTAGAAGCGCGGCGAGACAAAGAGCGCGTGGTGACGCAGCTTGGTTGTCGGGTGGGGGTATCCCTCCAGGTACGGCAGGCACGCGAACCGGGCTGGGACGTGGGCGAGGTACCCCGTTTGCTCACAGTTTGCGTATGGCGAGCACGGCGTGAGCTCGACAGCGTCGGCGAGGCGCTGGACAGCCGCCAAGTCCTGCGGCAGTCCTTCTTGGAACGACGCAATGACTTCGACGAGGTCGGATGATCGAAGCACAGGCGAGGCCATCGTCGTCAATGTGCAAATGGCAGCTCCGTATCCGTGTCAACAGAGTGATTGTTGCGTTGTTGACTCGTCTGAGATTATCCGTAATTTGCCGGATAACACTTGGGACCTTATATACAGGTTGCTGACCTCTCCGCTTGCTGAGTAAAAAGAGTCGTGATGGTACTCAAAATAAGCTCAGATTAATGGTCGCAACTATCTAATTTAGTCGACTTCCTCAATCTTGGGGCCCTGGGCGTGCGAGGCCGGAGGGGGGGCACCAGCGCCGCCCATGTCGGGCATGCCGCCGGGCATACCGCCGGGGGCGCCACCAGCAGCAGCGTACATCTTCTGCATGATGGGGTTGGCAATGCCCTCGAGCTCCTTCTGCTTGGCCTCGAACTCCTCCTTCTCGGCCGACTGGTTGGCGTCGAGCCAGTTGATGACGTCCGTGACCTTGTCGTCGATGGCCTTCTTGTCGGCCTCGTCGATCTTGCCCTGGAGCTTCTCGTCGTTGAGCGTGTTGCGGAGGTTGTACGCGTAGTTCTCGAGGCCGTTCTTGGCTTCGATGCGGAGCTTGTTGGCTTCGTCCTCCGACTTGTACTTCTCGGCTTCCTGGACCATGCGCTCAATGTCGTCCTTGGTGAGGCGACCCTTGTCGTTCGTGATCGTGATCTTGTTCTCCTTGCCGGTCGACTTCTCGACGGCCGAGACGTTCAAGATACCGTTGGCATCAATGTCGAACGTGACATCAATCTGGGGGACACCACGGGGCATGGGCGGGATGCCGTCGAGCGAGAACTTGCCGAGCAAGTTGTTGTCGCGCGTCATCGAGCGTTCGCCTTCGAAGACCTGGATCAAGACACCGGGCTGGTTGTCGGCGTACGTCGAGAACGTCTGCGACTTCTTCGTGGGCACCGTCGTGTTACGCTGGATGAGCGTCGTCATGACACCGCCGGCCGTCTCCAAACCGAGCGAGAGCGGCGTGACATCGAGGAGGAGCAAGTCCTGGAGCTTCTCCGACGAGTCGTTACCCGAAAGGATAGCGGCCTGAACCGTGGCGCCGAAGGCGACGGCCTCATCGGGGTTGATCGACTTGCAGGGCTCCTTGCCGTTGAAGAAGTCCGAGAGCAGCTGCTGGACCTTGGGGATACGGGTCGAGCCACCGACAAGGACGACTTCGTGGACCTGGCTCTTCGAGAGCTTCGAGTCGCGGAGGACCTTCTCGACGGGCTCCATCGTCTTGCGGAAGTAGTCGCCGCACATGTCCTCGAAACGGGCACGCGTGATGGTCGAGTTGAAGTCGACACCGTCAAAGAGCGAGTCAATTTCGATGTAGGCCTGGGCCGACGACGAGAGCGTACGCTTGGCGCGCTCGCAAGCCGTGCGAAGGCGGCGGAGGGCGCGCTGGTTGGACGTCATGTCCTTGCGGTGCTTGCGCTTGAACTCGGCCGTGAAGTGGTCGACGAGGCGGTTGTCAAAATCTTCACCGCCAAGGTGGGTATCACCGGCCGTGGCCTTGACTTCGAAGATGCCTTCCTCGATCGTCAAGAGCGACACATCGAAGGTACCACCGCCGAGATCGAAGATGAGCACGTTGCGCTCACCGCCCTTCTTGTCGAGGCCGTACGCGATGGCGGCGGCCGTGGGCTCGTTAATGATGCGGAGCACGTTGAGGCCGGCAATGGCACCGGCATCCTTCGTGGCCTGGCGCTGCGAGTCGTTGAAGTAGGCCGGGACTGTGATGACGGCGTTGTTGACGGGCGAGCCGATAAAGGCCTCCGAGACTTCCTTCATCTTGATGAGCACCATCGACGAGATTTCCTCGGGCTGGAACGTCTTGGATTCGCCCTTGAACTCGACCGTGATCTGGGGCTTGTCGCCGGCGCCGGGCGTGACCTTGAAGGGCCAGTGCTTGATGTCGGCCTGCGTGGCGGGGTCGTTGAACTTGCGGCCAATGAGGCGCTTGGCGTCGAAGACCGTGTTGGTGGGGTTCATGGCCACCTGGTTCTTGGCGGCGTCACCGATGAGGCGCTCCGAGTCCGTGAAGGCGACGTACGAGGGCGTCGTGCGGTTACCCTGGTCGTTGGCGATGATCTCGACGCGGTCGTTCTGCCACACGCCGACGCACGAGTAGGTCGTACCGAGATCGATACCGACGGAAGCACCTTGGACACCAGACATCTTGATTCTTGGCGAGCAAATTCGAAAATGAAATTCGCGTCAAATGACTGGGACCGCAAAATGCACTTTCGAGAAGCACGCATACAAACACCAAGCTCGTTTGGTTTCAACGCATGTGATTGGAGGAAATTGAATTGTCGGCCATCACGTCGCCCGCGGATTGGTTGAAAACCCGAATCTAGAAAGTTCGATGGTTTACAAGCCCTGCAGTCCACGGAGCTGTGCGGATTGTTGACGTTTATGATCAAGTCGATCGATGCATTCACAAAGCGAAGGCGTCTGTGGCGACGAGGAGAGGACAGCTCTGGTCAAGTCGTCAAGGCTACTACGTGAGAGTTGTCTATCCTGTCCAACTAAGGGACCAAAAGGACAAGGCGTGTTGGCCGCACATTGGATCCTTCGAATCGACAGGTCAATAACCGGGACCGAAACGGTCCATCGAAGACGAGATGGCGCGGGACTAAGATCGTCGTTTGCTTGTCGTGCAGAGGGGCGTCGAGTGACGACTTGAGGCACTTGAACAAGCACCCAGCGTGTGAAATAGCAAGGATAATCCGGATAAGTGTCCGAGTATCCACTGGATGCTTGTGGTGTCGCGAAGCGTGGCGACAGGTTTGTCCCAAAACCCCAAAAACCCACGCGCTACGTCGCCTGCGATGTCCAGTCGACGCAACCCGCACTTTAGTCAGTCGAAGGCAGCCGGATCTTCGGTTGAGATCTTCGGTTGAAGGTCGCCGGATCTTCGGCGAAGTTCGCACCGAAGCCTTTCAACCGGATACGGGTTACGGTATCCGGTTATGACAAGAACGGACGATCATCGCGCGCCGCAGTTCCCCAGCCGCTGCCCGCTGTGCCAACCACGATGGGTTCACGACGTCGACGACCAGCGTTCGTGGCTGACACCTGCCTGCCTATAGTGTCCAAGCCCACTGATGTCTACAAGGTCTTCGTCTCGAAGGACTACATGAAGTTCAACGCGGCCCACTTCATCGCGTACAAGGTGCATCGGCATTGCGCACCAGCATGGCCTCACGCTATCAACTAGGGCTTCCGCGAACGCCTCCATGGCCACAACTACCGTTTGTCCGTGACCATCTACGGCCACTCGGTTGGCCACGACGGCTACGTGTTGGACTTTGGCCAGATCAAATCGGTGCGCGACCTCTCGTTGGGACTAGCCATGACAAGCTCGTTGCTCTAGAGCGCGCGCAAGATTTGCAAGGAGCTCAACGAACACTTTATCGTGCCCATCAACCGCTAGGACGACCGCATCGTCATTCGTGAGTCCCGTGGCTTCAAGTTTGAGCGTCTCAAGGCCGCGCATCATCCACGCAGGCAGCGCCCGCGCCAGCTCCAAGACGCCTTCGTTGCCGAGCACGGTGCCAGCGAAATCCACATGTGTGAGGCGGCGGGAGGTCGAGAGCCACTGGATGATTTTTGAGACGCTCGTCGGTGCACACGTCAGTTGACGCAGCGTCGCGGTCACGAGCCGTGGACAAGCGCCGGTCGTCGTCACAGCCGAGAGTCGCCATTTCGTGAGCGTCATAGTCTCGAGTGCGGTGCACTCCCCCATCGTGCGAATGGCATTGGCCACTGGAAGCACATCCGCATGGGTATTTTCGAATGTAAAAGAGAGAATCTTGGTCCGATCCAACGTGGCGAGGATCGGAATACCGTGCTCCCCTGATGACGAGCGCAACGAGAGGAGCGTGACGTGGTGCAAACTGCCCGTCGCCAAGGCGGCTTGAACGTCCACGACACCATCGAGACGCAATGTTGAGAGCGTAGCACATGCTTGCACCGCGCTGGCCAGCGCCGCCGGATCCCGCACAGAGGCGCACGCGAGGTCGAGGGACGTTGCACTGGGTCCCTGGAGCCAGGCGACGATGGCGCTAGTGTCCAACGAGCCCGTCGCGTTGGCAGTCACCTTGAGCGTACGCAAGTGCTGCTTCGATGGCGCCGTAAGGTACGCAGCAGCCGCTGCTTGCGTCTCGGCGCCCTCGATGCTCGCACTCTGGACGTTGACGCAGCGCACAAGCATGTCCGGGATCGGGTCCGGATGGACCTTGTGACCCTTGATAACGACAGCGGTAATGCGATCACCCCAGTTGTACACAAATGTTGTGAGCGTGCCAGGCACGGATGGATCCACGATCAGCGTCACGGCTCTCTTGGGCGTTGCGTCGAGCCAATGGAGGGCCGTAAAGCCAGATTCAATGTAGACACCGGCAAAAACTGGTAGCGCTGGCATACCAAGCCGAGCGTACTGGAGCGGAATCTCGGTGATCTGCGCGACCGGC
Source organism: Saprolegnia diclina VS20 (assembly GCF_000281045.1). Classification (NCBI taxonomy): domain Eukaryota; phylum Oomycota; class Saprolegniomycetes; order Saprolegniales; family Saprolegniaceae; genus Saprolegnia; species Saprolegnia diclina. The sequence goes on along the minus strand of NW_008246112.1, from coordinate 215,183 downwards.
CAGTGCTGGGCGAGGTTGACGACAGCGCCGAGGTCGCGGAGCGCAATGAGCTCGGGCGGCAGCGTCATTGGTGGTAGGGCTGCCAGAAAGGCGGTCACGCTCTTTCCATCGCGGAGCGCTTCAAGAATGAGGTAGACCACGGCGCTTGGCAGGCTCGGCGAGCGTGTGACAGCCTTGCGCACACAAACCCGCTTGGTCTCGGTTGCATCGGCCATCACTGGCAGACAAAATATCGGAGCGCGCCACTCAAAACTGTCATAATGAATACCTCCAGCAATGTATTATTTTCAAAATTGGATACTAGTACGCGAGGTAACTTTTGCTCCTTGCTCCTCGGACTATACCCCTGCCTTGCGCTTGCTCATGGGCTTGACAATGAACTCAACCGAGGCCCAGCACGCACGATTTTCATGTTCATCGCTCATGACGACAGCGTGTTGGATAATGCACATGTTCGAGAGACGAGGTACAGCGTAGGGAAAATCGCAATTGATGCAATTACAAGCAGATGGGGTGCCATGGCGATGAGGTGCGCGACGGCGACGCAAACGTGCTGGACGCAATGTACTGGAGCTGGTGCAACTTCATGAGGTCTCGGATTGCTTGGCGTTCGTTCGCATATGAATCACGCCGGTCATGCGCATTCGAGGCGCGACCAGTGTCGACGAAAAGACCGCTCAAGTGCAATATGACATCACGACATGCCCCCAGCGTCGTCAATAGCAACGGCACCGACGCGTTAGTCAGTTGATTTCCCGCCAAATTGATCGCCAGCCGGCGGCAGTTGCGGCTCGACGCAAGCGCGACCGCAAGGACGACCACATCGTCATCTTTAAGTCCCATTGCTTCCAGATTGAGACTCTGGAGGCCTCTCGCCATCCACGCAGGGAGCGCCCGCGCCAGCTCGACGACGCCTGCCTTGCCGAGCGCGGTGCCAGTCAAGTCGACTGACGCGAGTTGGCGCGAGGTCGAGAACCACTGGATGAGTTTGGGCACGTCGCACAGCGCGGCGAACGTCGACCACTTGATCGCAACACTCGTAAGCCAGACGCAATGCCCCATCTTCCTTGTCGTCGACATTGGTGAAATGTGCGCATTGACAAGCGAAACCTCCTCGAGCATGGTGCACTCGCCCAGCGCGTCGACGATGTAGGGCAGCACCAACGCCTCTCCTTGGGTCTTGGCCAGTGTAATGCGGGCGACGACGCTTGGATGCAGAATTGCGAGCACGTTCACGTACGGTCCCGATGTGAGACCCAGCGAGAGCGACAAAATGTGGTCCAACTTGTATTCTGAGGTCGCCAAGGCGTCCTGGACGTCCATGGCGTTTTCAAAGCTCAGCGACGACAGCGACTCGCATGATGCAATCGCGATCGCCAGCGCTGTCGGGTCCAGCACGGTCTCGCAAGACAGAGAAAAGCATACAGCGCAGGGTCCATGAAGCCACGCAACGATCGCAGCGGCGTCAAGCGCACCAGGCGACACGACATGGACTCGGAGCGCATGCAAGTGGTTGGTTGGTAACGCTGCCAAGCATGCTGCGGCGACGAGTGGCGTCGCAGCGTCCTCGATCGTCACACATTGCACGTTCACGCAGCGGGACAGGAATTCGGGGACCGGGTCCGGGTCCACGGCATGGCCCTTGACAATGACCTCGGAGATGCGATCGCCCCAGTTGTATGCAATGGCGCCGGGTACACCAGATTCGGACGGGTCAAGGACCAGTGTTAGCGGTATCGTCGGCGGCAAGGTCGCGTCCAGCCACGCCAGCGCCATAAAGCCAGCATCAATGTAGATACCGGCAAAGGTTGGCAGCGCGGCAACGGCAAGTTGAACATGTTGAATCGGAATCTTGGTCACGTGCACGACCGGCCAGTGGTCGGCGAGGTCGACAGCGGCGCCGAGGTCGCGGAGCGCAGCGAGCTCGAGCGGCAGCGTCTCGCCCGGCATCGATGGCCTCCAGAATGAGGTAGACCACGACGCTTGGCAGGCGTGGCGAGCTCGCGGAAAGACGCGGGTCCACCGCGATGGCCTCGCCGGAGGTCTCGTCGGTCGTTGCCAGCATCGGAATAATTGCACCGTCAAACGTTTCCTGTCGAACTACGTATACCATGTAACCTTCGAAAATGCCTGTCCAACGGCCACGGAGGTTCCCCCTGCATGCTAGTACAGTACCTCCTCGTACTGAATGGTTTGTGCTGGACAGTGGAGCAAATGAGCCCTGTGCGATAGCGCGAGACCTTGGTACTCTCGTACAAGGAATGTTACAAAATGATAGGATCTCATCCGGATGTTTTGTCGCAAAGATCGCCATTCGCTTCTGTCAACGGACGGACGGTGGGGACACCAGCTGCGGGCGTGCGAGAGACAATAATCGCCAAGTTAGGAACGACATGGTGATAGCAACTGCCAATGAGAAAGCAAGAACGCCGTGGAGAAGAAAGTCGCACTCGTTGCTCTTCTTTCCGAGCAAAGCTGCAAGACTGACCACGATTGAGTCACAAAGACATTTGCATACGTCAGGATAGGAATTTCGGACATGTGTCACCATTCTGTAGCACAAGCAGCACAAGCCTCCATGCAAGATGCATCCCACGTTGCAGCATTCGACTGCATCACACAATCAAGCAATTTGCTACAACACTAAGATCTCCACCGAAATCAAAATGCTCAATTGCCTTAACTCTAACCTAGGAATCACATTCGATTATAAAGACTACTAGATCGAATGCCACAGTGACGACACGTGCGATGGCGATGAGAACCGGCCTGGCACCGAGTGGTCAAGGCTGTGCACGCGCACAAGGTCGCAAAGGACGTCTTGTCCCGTCAACACGAACGGCCCGTCCAAACGCAACGTGACATTTCGACTTGCGCCCAGCATCGTCAGCAGCACGGGCGCTGACGCGATTGTCAGTTCGTTTCCGGTCAAGTCGATCGTCAGCGGTCGTCGGTTCGTGCCCGAGGCCAGCGCAATCGCAAGGACGACCGCATCCTCGTCATTGAGCCCCGTCCCCCTCAGCTGCAGCGTTTCGAGGCCACGCAGCATCCACGCCGGCAGCGTGCGCGCTAACTCCAAGGCGCCTTCTCTGCCGAGCACCGTGCCATCCAAATCAACCGACGCGAGATGACGCGACGTTGAGAGCCAGCGCACGATCGTCAGCACGTCTCTCGGGTCCTCAAACGTCGACTGCTTGAACGTGACATCTCGCAGCAGCGACGAGCACCGGTCGTCACGATCCGCGGGATGTGCACGCGGATAAAGCCAACTACCTCGAGTTGAGGACACTCGCCGAGCGCGTCGACGACGTGGGGTAGCACGAGCCGATCCCCGAGCTTCTTCTCGAACAGAAAAGAGCGCACGTGTCCTGGCCGTAGCTTGGTGAGGATGTCGGCGTACGTATCGCTCCATTGGCTCTGGGTAAGCACACCAACGTGCTCCAAGACAAAGGGTGACGTCGACAAGGCGTCTTGCACGTTGCTAGCGTCATCGAGGTCCAAGTACGACAGCGTCGCGCACGCTTCGATCGCAGCCACCAGCGACGTCGGGTTGCTCACCGAGTCACACGAGAGCGTGAGTGACGTCGCGTTGGGTCCGTGTAGCCAGGCCACGAGACCTGACGTGTCCAGCGCACCCGACGCCGTGACATGAACGTCGAGTGTATGCAAGTATTGCAGTGGAATCGCGGCCACGTACGCCGCAGCATCGACGGGCATTGTAGCGTGCGCGATCTTGACCGACTGGACGTTGACGCAGCGTCCGAGGAGGTCGGGAATCGGGTCCGGGTGTACCTCGTGGCCCTTGGCGATGACACTCGTGATGCGGTTGCCCCAGACGTACGCAAAGGCGCTCGCCGCGCCAGACACGGCCTGGTCGATGACAAGTGTCACGGGCATCTTGGGCGGCAGCTTGGCGTCGAGCCAATCGAGGGCGGTAAAGCCAGCATCCACGTAGACACGCTTGAACGTTGGCAGTGCAGCCATACCGAGGCGGGCATACTGGACCGGGATCTGGGTCACATGCACGACCGGCCAGTGGTACGCGAGGTCGACAACAGCGTCGAGGTCGCGCAGTGCAATGAGCTCGGGCGATAGCGTCTCGCTCGGCAGCGCTGCAAGAAAGGCGGCGACGTCCCGCCCGTCCTCCATGACCGCCAAAATGGCATAGACCACGGCGCTGGGCAGGCGTGACAAGCTCGTGGGAAGGCGCCGGCGGTCTCGTCGATCGATACCATTGGCGCGCGTCCGATTCGAGTGTTTCTGCCACATGTGATACAATTTGGCGGAACTGTGGAAATACGTATATGTCGCCGACGAAATTGCATGTCGAGCGGGGTTCGAAGTCCCTCCCGCACGCTGTCCCTTGGCGTCCGGTCAATAATAACGCCCACGAACAGCGACAGCTACACTCGTACGGTACCTAATTGGGGTCTGCGTTGTACAATTGCATCTGAATCTCAAAACAGATCTCAAAATGGGCGTTTGAGAGACACCATGGCGATCGTCGCGCCTTTCCAAGATCCAAACCGGTCGGTGCTCGGACGTGGGTCGGACGCCAAGCGCTCGAGCATGTATTCGCACGTCCATGGCAGTGGAATTGCTGAAGGCGCCATGGAGGATGAGCTGGCGACGTGGCTAGCGATGTACGGTATCTTGTGTTGACGTTGCCTCCTGGCCCCACGCTGGGCTCACGACCGCGATCCAGCAGCGGGCATGAGCTGGCACACGCTCGCAGAAAGGGAGCGCCGACGGGTGGCAACGCGGTATTGTTCGCTACGTAACGCAGGGGACGATGGCCCAAAGGCTCGATCCCGCGTTGTGCATCTCGAGATGGCAACGCTTATACATAACACGATGGATTAGAAGAGCATAGTCGCGCATACGATTACGGGCGACCGCGCCCACGACCGCGCCCACGGCCTCGGCCGCGGCCCTTGGCGGCCATGGCGCCGGCCCCCGTGGCCTTGACCTTTTGCTTGGGCGTGTCGTCAATGAGGAGTGTGTCGAGGTTGAGCGAGTCGGGCAGAATGTAGCAGCGGATGTTGTTGCCACGGATGCTCAGCGAGTCGAGCGACGTCGGGTTCTTACCCTTGACCGTCATCTTGACGGCCTTCAGGTGCGTGTTCATGCTAATGTCGACGCCGGTGACCGTGCCATGCACGACCGTCCCGTTCTTGAGCTCGATGGTCACCGTCTCGTTCGAGAGCTTCATGAGGAACCTATGCCATAGCGCGATCATCAGCATCAACCTGCATGGTACGGCCATGGGTGCGGGCGGCCCTCGCGCCGCCCAGCCCATGCCCCGTATCCGCGTACCGGACGAGCTTCATGCTGCCTGTGTTGCGCTTTCGACCACTGATGAAGATGGAACCCGTGGCCCTCGATACAAGCACTTGGCGCTGATCTTGTAGCGAGGGCTTCGACATCCGGATACACGAGCCGCGTATCCGGTCAATCTATCCGGATGGGTTGCGGCCAGTGGTTCTTATTGCCAATCGCGGAAGAGCAGGAGGAAGTCGACGACATGGGCCGCGCTCGCAAGATCATCAAGAACGTCATCACGCACACGCGGGGCATGGTGCGCAACCGTGGCATGGAAGCGCCCGAGTGGCTCGAGATGGTCAACCGCTTCCCGCCGCCGGCCATGCCCCGGACGGACTACGACAAGCTGCCCAAGCTCGAGTTCCCGCAGGATCGCCTCGCCGAGCTCTACGCGCGCAAGTGCGGCTTCCCGACCGACGACGAGACGGCGTACGAGTTTGCCGACGAGCAGCTCACGCTCATCGAGCTCGGCGTGCCGGAGAAGAAGGCGTTTGTGATGCTCATGGAGAAGTACGAGCACGTCGAGGGCGACCGATTCCTGCAAAAGTACTACCAAGTGCGTGGCGAGGCCTTTATCCCGAGCACCAAGCCGCACGAGATGACCGAGCGGTGGGCCAACCAGGAGGCCGGTGCCATCAAGGAAGGCATGCGCCTCGAGTTCGAAGACGCCGCCGAGATTGCGGCCTTGGAGAAGGAATACCACCACGAAGAATAGGTAGAGATATCGTGGAGGCGAGGTAATAGAACAACATAAGTCGTCGTCGTGCGCTATTCTTCGGTGCCCTGCGGGACGAGCACGACATGACTCGATCGCTCCAGGACTTCGCCGCGCTTCCTCGGGCCTCACGCTGCAAGCACACGACACGCAAGCAGCAGCTAGGTTAGGCAATGCCCGGGCACAGACGCCATAAGCTCGCCGATGGGTTCATCATGCGCATGACAAGAAGAAACCTTCAGCATGGTAGACATCCATGGATACATTTAGTAACCGTCGACCGGTCTCCACGCATTTGCCGCATCTGTCCAGCGCCTCCATAGACTCTATGCGCACGCTGCTATTTGTTTAGATACGACAATATGTTCTTGATGCTTCACGTCAGTTGGACTCCATAATCAACGACGCAAAATGCTCTACAGGGCGAGCCACACCGTGGTAGACGATGTCTCCATGGTATGCTGTAGTAGATACGTCAATGGTACGCTGCACGGTGGGCGCTGGTCCGTCGGTCCCTTGTCAACAGCTCGTTGATTTCTGCGCGAGGATCGTCGACGTTCCGACGTTCAAAGCCATTGCAATCGCACACCGTCGGCAAGGTCGCGAGCGTCGCTTCAAAGCCCAAGAGGACTTCTTCCAGCACCGTGGGCTCATACGGCTCGTCGTTGGCCGCTACGGCCACCAGCGCCATGATATCGTCGTGGTTTAGCGAACGTGTCGGGTCCAGGAGCTGCTCCAATGGCCCGAGCGGCCGATCTCTGACACTACTTGGGACACACTTTTGAACTGGGGCCGCTTGCACCGGAGCGATGAGAGCCTGCACGGGAGCGGTGAGAGCCGGCACGGGAGCGGTGAGGGCCGGCACGGGAGCGGTGAGGGCCGGCGGACACGTTGTCGGCGCTTGATCCTGCAATATCAGCTTTCTGCTCGCTGCCGACACATTGTCCTCTGGCGTCTACGTCACTGCATCAAGACAAGCGTTGAATCAACCTATCGAGCGGACCGGGATCGCACGAATAGCGTCCTTGGTTGCCCGCTGGATCAAACTCAAACTCGATTTTGAAGTGGTGGCGTGGCGCGGTGGAGGTGCAATGGCTTTGTGGAGCTCAACAAGAAGGTGGACGGGGGAGGAGTCGGTGGCGGAACCTCGGGCTCTCGACCTAGCTGGTGCTACCATTACAGCAATGAAAGTTAGGGACAAGCACCGTACAGGTCGTGGTCGGGTGACTGGCATGGGCCCGCGGTTTGCTTCGCATCGCATCCGAGAGCGCTTGGTGGTCCCGTGACGCGGCCCCTTTTCTCTACAATACAAGTGTAAACGGTTGGCGGTTCGATCCCGGTTAGAAGAGGCTACGGGAATTCGCTGCACGCTGCGGGGACGACAGACCGAACATGGCGTTGACGTTGCCGCGTCGATAGATGTCGCATTCGGCTTTCGAGGGTACCGGACATCGTCGAGCAAAAGCAAACTTGGCAAGAGCGACGCGAGCCGTGCACGGTAGCCTTTGAGATCTGCGATCGGATTGTGGTGGAGATGGAGACTCTGGAGCGACTAGAAGATATGGTTAATCACATCTGGTAGCGTCTCTCTCAGCGTTGTACGCGGTTGAGGGACATGGACCGCACGTCGAGAAAGGTGCGTACCGCATTGTGGCTCAGATCCAAAACCTAATGCAATGTAGCAACACCTAGAAGTAGCGTCTACCTTTAGATGCTGAAGGCTCTCGAGACCATCCACAATGCGAATTTGGTTGTGCGAGAGATCCACATGCACGAGCGACACAAAGCAGCGCAAATGGCTCATGTCCGAGATCCAATTGCAGCTTCCATTGAGGTGCTACATTTGTATGTGCACATAATAAGCACACTAGATACTCGTTATACTGGAGAGAGGACCTCCAACGCAGGATAGACAAGAGTCGAGTCGACGGCCAAGTCTTGGAGGATGTTGTCCGAGACGTTCAAGCACACGAGCCGTGACGCATTTTCCTACGCAAGTAGAACATGTCATGCGCTTCAGGAGGACCGTTTCCTACGATGATTAGATCCGAGAGACCGCGGAGGTTGGGCTGGCGCACGATTAGCTTGGGGTGCGACGGCTCGAACGTGAGCGCAGCCATTGTGAGCCAAGGGTGGCGTCGTTACAACGGGTGTCGCTTCACGACGATCAGCAGTTACGATCTTAGCCCGTGACGTGGCGCCGTGCCTCGCGGCCACGCGCTTCGTCCTTTCTGTTGCGTGCGCCAAAATCATATGGTGACACCTCATGGGTCCGTCAAGAACAGAGAGACAGACAGCCAATGGCATTGTTGCATAGTCCACCCAAGAACTTGATGGCGATACCGGTAACGCAGCGAGCCAAGGTCGCCGACCATGCCACGCCGTCCGGGCGCCTCGTCCTGAGCATCCTTGCACGCAGCCTCGTGCGCTGCCTCGGTGACGTGAATGACGTCGAGCGCTTGCTTCGAGCGCTGCCGACGGACGTCGTCTCGGATCCCGCCTTGACGAGCCTCCGCGCTCTTTTGGCCGAGGAGCCCTCGCGCGGTGCGGTATGGCCCACGCTCGACGCGAGTCGCCTCTGTGCAATGGCCGATCCCGCTGCCTTTGAGCGGGTCGCCGTCTTGTTCAACCTCGTCCAGCAGACCGGCATGAGAATGCCTGCGCTCACCTTCCAAGCCGTGCCGGCCCTCTACGGTCTCGTCGTGAAAGCGCTCCCGCTTTTTAGCGCGATCACCATCGACGACCTCATTCCGATACCGCAAGTGTGGCGCCGCGTTGTCTTGCCAGCGCACACCAAGGTCACCGGCGGGTTCTACAGCGCCTCAAGCGTCGACGAATTTGCCGCCTGGGCAGCCAACATGATCGAGCTCAACCTCGTCGACGCAGATGGATCGACGTGGCAAGGCATCGCTCACCTTTTGCAAAGCTGCCCGAAGCTGTGTTCGATCAGCTACGTGAGCAGGGCCGTCGTTGACATGGCGCCGTTCGACGACGATATCACGGCGTTCTGCTCGGCCCTCGCGAATTCCCGGCTGGAAACGCTACGTCTCACCAAGCTGATTGCGACTCCACACGCATTGAAAGCGCTGGCCCATGCGCTTTTGCGATCCAAAACGCTCGCCAACATCACTATCTACATGATGTCGGAGCTTTGGGACCATCTTTTGATGGAAGGTGGACCGCCGCTTCCGGTTCAGCTGACGTCCGTGGACGTCGCCTCCATATCGGCGGTCAACGTGATGCGACTTGTGACTAAGCTGACGCGAACGCGCTTGCGTACGCTGCAAATCCGTGAGGCCATTGACGTCACGGACGCGGTCATGACCCTCGATTGTCTCCCGGAGCTCACGTCCCTGACGATCCACCACGCCGTCCTATTCAACTTCCCGCAGCTGACGCGATTGCGTCATCTGGATGTAATGTCGGCCACTGTCAACAGCGCGACGATGACAGCGATCGGGCAGCTCATGGCCACGTCGTCGGCGCTCGAAACCGTCAATGTCCAGAACTGTTTCTACTTGGAAGGCTCGTCGGATGCGATGCTTCGCGCGCTGCCCGACTTTTTTTGTCGCTCCGGGACGGCACTGACGTTGGACGTAACTGGTTCACAAAGTGCCGCGGCGCTTGCACAAGTGATGACGCGCTCGCGTAATACCGCCGAGGTGACGTTGCATGTCTTCGAGGAACAGATGCCACTGGACGCCATTTACGGTCTCCTCGATGCCTTGGCGCGCTGCACGCGGATGACGCTCATCGTGGAAGGCGACTCGGACGAGAGTGACTTGCTTGTGTTTCGTGCGGAGACATTGGGTCTGCAGCCAGTACTCGACGTTGTGCCGCTGCGCGACGCCGAGACAGACCCGCTCTACCGCTTGCGCTGCAAGTCGCCAATTGGCCGTGTTGAGGAGTGATTTCCACAGAACATACGGTAACCGTCACGTGGACAGGGCGTCTGCAGCTCTACTTGTCTCGTCAACACCGTCCATTGTCGCTGTTGAGGTAGACCACTAGTGCAAGTACGAAACGCTTAACAAATGGAAGCTGTCGACCTTTCTTACATGTTGTCAGTTACGGTTCAACGGCGTGCCATGCTGTCGTGGAGCGGGATGGCCATCAAAAGACACCGGGCAACACCTCCTCGAGCCGATGCAGGTGCAAAAGGTATTGAAGCGGAGGCGCCAAAGAGCACTTTATCTCAGACGGGGTGCAGGACGTATCCCCATAGCCACATCCACCCTCCAAGAATAATAACTACGATCGTCGACATGGGCGAGTCGGTGCTTGGTACGCGCCAAGCTCCGTACTATTGTCAACGAAGCGACGGCCACAGCCACCTTTATTTCATGACCTGGTGCATCGTTTGAGGACGCTGCGGCACTCGGCGTCGTCCTTGATTGTGAAAATAAAAGCCATTTATCGATTTACCCCATTTTCTACACATGCACCCATGTCAACCGACAGCGGAGACTCGCCCGCTAGCCTCGGGATGGACGACGCCATCCACATGGGTGTTTCGTGCCCGATTCCGATCAGACATGCGCATCGCGCCATTGCTGCGCCACCTGCTGGAGTATCGTACCGCTCAAGTCGACAGACTTCAAGCAGCGCGAGGTCGAGAGCCACTGAATAAACGCGACAAGCTCGCGCGGCGTCTCGAAATCCATGGATCGCACGCGCACGGTCGTCAAGTGCGGCCAGAGACCAGTCGTTCGCCTGTCCGCTGTAAGTCCGAGGTTGGTGAGGCTGAGCGTCGTCAGTGCGGGACACATCGCGAGCGCATCGAGCACACTTGTCATGGGATCTCGTCGCCTTCATCGCCAACGTCGTGTTCGAGCAAAAACGAGACGACCTTGGAGCGATCGAGCTTCCGAAGCGGACCAACCGGTAAGCGGTCGTCAAAGCCATTGTCGAGAATGGCGAGCGACGTGACGTGGTGCAAGGACACCGAAGCCGCTTTGACGTCGAGCGCATCGCCGAGGCGCAACGAGGTGAGATGCGAGCAGTCTTGGATTGCAGTTGCGAGCGGTGCCGGGTCGCGCACCGAGTTGCACGTGAGCGAGAGCGTCGTCGCGCGAGGTTCTTCAAGCCTTGCGACGATGCCTGACGCGTCGACTGTATTTTGGCCCATATCATCCAGTTGGAGTGCATGCAGCTGCTTGGTCGAGAGAGCATCCACGTACTTATCGACGGGCACGAAGTTGGCCTCGATTAGGACAGATTGAACGTTGACGCAGCGCCCGAGCATGTCGGGCATTGGATCTTTACGCACCGTGGCGCCTCTGACAATGACGTTGGTGATACGGTCGCCCCAGGCATAGGCAAAGGCGCTACTTGTGCCAAGCTCCTCGGGGCTTAGAACCAACGTGATTGGCATCGCTGGTGGCAAGGTTGCATCCAGCCACACGAGGGCAGCGACGCCAAGATTCACAAAGACGCCTTCGAATGCTGGCAGCGCGTCGATGGCGAGGCGCGCATGCTCGATCGGAATCGCGATCACGTGGACGACCGGCCAGTGGTCGGCGAGGTTGATAGCGGCGCCAAGGTCGCGGAGCGCGACGAGCTCGAGCGGCAGCGTTAGTGGCGGTAGCGCCTTGAGGAGCGAGGTGACGTCGCGTCCATCGTCCAGCATCTGGAGAAGCACTACCCGTCGCGACGCCACTGGAAATCGTCATCGTACCGTCCATGCAGCACGGCGCCCGGCAGGTTCAGCGACGTGGCACGCTGGCAGACGCGTTTGGTCATCGTTGCAACTGCTGGCGCGTGCGCGGTACCTCTGAGACTCAATATTAGGATCCGAGGGTTATGACGTGGCGCCAGGACGTGCAAGGCGAGTTTGCATTTTGCGTGTTGCGCGATGTCGCCAGAGATAGTGAGAATGGGCTTTTTAGTCGTGCCCTTGCACCTCGTAAGGGACGGAATGCATTGGCCCACTCGACCAGTATTTCTGCGTGAGCCGTTGAGAAACGTGGCGAGGGCGAACCATGATACAGCTAGATAGCAGTGGTTTCTGGTATGGAAGCGCAGAGAGATGAACTCTTTGGTAAGAGTGGAAATAGTATTTGTGGTCCACAAGTTAACGTTATATTTTCCATTGGGGCTCCCAGGGCACCCTGTCGTCCAGGATGTCGACTTCGTAGATAGGCGTGCACAAAATTTCGGTATCCGGCAACCACCTGGATACGACGAAGACAAGTCAGATAAAAGTTCCGTATTTGATAACATTCTATTAATAATACATACCAGTATACAACCATGTGACACCACAGTCATTTAGAAATTCCTCGCTCGATGACCAAGCGCGTTTGCCAGCGCACCACGTCGCCGGCATTGCCAGGCGTTGTTGTCCATGGCCTCCTCGAGATGCTGGGCGACGGACGCGACGTCACTTCGCTGCTCAACGCGTTGCCGTCGTTGACGCTGCCGCCCGAGCTTGTCGCGCTCCGCGACCTTGGCGCCGCTATCAACCTCGCCGACCACTGGCCGGTCGTGCACATCACCAAGATTCCGGCCAAGCATGCACGCCTCGCGATTACCGCACTGCCTGCTTTCTCTGGCATCTATGTGGATCCTGGCATCGTCGCCCTCGCGTGGCTGGATGCGACCTTGCCACCAGCGATGCCAATCACGCTGGTCGTGAGCCCCGAGGAGCTCGGCACCTGCAGCGCTTTTGCGTACACCTGGGGCGACCGCGTCACAAACGTCATTGTCAGAGGCGCCAAGATGCGTATCGACCCGGTCCCCGACATCCTCGCGCGCTGCGTCAACGTTCAATCGATTCGAATCGAGTTTTACACGCCCGTCGACAAGTACTTGGACGCTCTCTCGACGAAGCAGCTGCATACGCTCCAGATTGATGCGTTGGGCCACGATGCAATCGACACGTCGGTCATCGTCGCTTGGCTCCAAGGACCTCGCGCGACGTCGCTCTCGCTCACGTGCAACTCGGTGCGCGACCTGGCAGCGCTCGCGACCGCGATCCAAGACTGCGCTACGTTGTCGTCCTTGCGCATTGTCGATACACCCGGCCTGAAAGAAGCCTTGGTGACGTCCTCAAGCAACTTGCACCACATCACATCGCTAACTCTGCACGACGAAGGATTCAACCATGACGTGAACGTGGGTCTGCTTCGGAAGCTCGACCGCACCAAGGTCCTCTCGTTCTCGCTCGAGAAGGACCAAGGCCTCGAAGGCGACGAGGTGGCCACGACCAGTGTGCTCGATGCGCTCGCGGTGTGTCCCGCGCTGACGACGCTCAGCTTCACCAACCTCGACGTCACAGCGGACAGGCGGATGACAGGTTTCTGGCCGCACTTGACCACCGTGCGCGTGCGATCCACGGATTTCGAGACGCCGCGCGAGCTTGCCGCGTTTGTTCAGTGGCTCTCGACCTCGCGCTGCTTGAAGGTCGTCGACTTGAGCGGTACGACACTCCAGACAGAAGGGCTTGTCGAGCTGATGCGCGCGCTGCCGGCGTGGATGGCGAGAGGCCTTGAGACGTTATCGCTCCAAGGCACCAAACTCGGTGATGACGGCGCTGCGATAGTTGCCGTCGGTCTCGCATCGGGTAAGAACCAACGCCCTTTGACGGTCGATTTGACAGGCAACAAACTCTCAATCGTGAGCGTCAAGCTACTGTTGGCGACACTCGGTGCTTGCCAGAACGTCAGGCTGCATCTGTTCACAGCAAGGTCCGACGCTGATTACTCGTCGACGATTCAAAACCTTTTGCGCCTGCATCAGCTCCAGGAGGTGCTGCCCGGTGTCTTTCGGTCGCCATCCCGCTCCACATCAGCGTGACATGCTCTTTAGCAGCATAGATGATGCATAAATAAAATGAGCGACTATATCACATATTTCTATCAACATTGCATGCCCCATTTCCGGCGAAATGGTACAACACAGAAATACAAACTCATCAATCCTCGCGCCACGTCATAACCCTCTGAATTCGATCCAATATGAATTTATAGAGGCTATCCACAATCGCCAGACACAAACTAGGGTCCGGGGGAGTGGGCGGAGTGGGCTGGTAGGAACGATGAAATCATATGTCCGATTATGCCATGTTGTCGGCGACTTTGGCCTTCACGTCGTCGTCAGTCACGTCCATCGTCGTACGAGGTGCTCGGAACCGCTCGAAGCCAGATGATGACAATGGGCATGCAGCAGCGTTCCAATTCTGGATGAGCGCGTGGCGAATCACATCCAAAGCCTCGAACTCGGGCGGTGCCCCCGTGA
>NW_008246112.1:199253-199758 GCF_000281045.1 Saprolegnia diclina VS20 | reverse complement strand
AGCGTCGGGTTGCCCGAGCAGAGGTGAAAGGCTGCGATCGCTAGTTTTGGGTGCTTGGTAAAGTTTTGTGACGCTGCGATCTTCAAGCCGCACGACCTTTTCTTCGTGCGTCTCGGTGGCCTTCTGCTCAGCGCGCGCCTTGCGCTTGCGCACATTCGATGCTCGCGTGTTGCTTAGATGTCTAGCCAGCTAGCTACATGGCGTTTTATAGCAAGAGCGGCCGGTCAATGCACATCACCGAGCGACATTGCGCCGGCCTGTCAAAACGCATCAATGAATTGTTGCGAGCTGTCCAATCATATTACGCAAGCGACAACATTTTGACCAATCCAAATTGGGACAGACAAACCAACAAACAAACTAACAAAAAACAAACAGGCAAATAATCCCTGGTGGGCTGGGTAACCAGGAGGTTCCTACCAGCACCAGGAGGTTCCTTCCAGTATTAAAATGAAATTCACAGCCGCAAGATGACAAAGTGCGTCTGCCAGCGCGCCACGTCGGC